>NW_008711162.1:268170-373131 GCF_000327385.1 Lottia gigantea | reverse complement strand
CGACTAGCAATTGACAACGATGAGCATCATAATTCTTGTTATTCATCTTCATTCTCTCTTCGAAAAGAAGCAAAGACCATTTAACTTCAATGATAACGTCATAGCTTGGTCAAGATTTTTCTAGAATAACAGGAAAGATGCAAATACATACATGTACGAAACCCTTTTTGAAGGAAAACGAATCAACTATTTCAATTTCATGTTTGTAAATAGCACTAGAGTAAATTCTATAATCATATCGTGTAATGTGCACCATGTATAAATTTATGCACGACGAGCACCGACACTGGTTTAAACGTGCATACATGACTGTGTTCTTTAGGAATAACAGTAGACCCTAGGCCGTTGCCCATACGTTTTCTTAGTGCTAGATGTAATGTTGCCAGACGTTACTGCATAAATACTGACGAAAATGAAGGCAAACTGTTATTTATTTCGCTCTGAGATGAGGTAACCACATTCGGAATTGACAATCCGGAATCAGAACCATTGCTACTTCCGGCCGACCAACCGTCTAATGCTGTTACTCTATCAGATGATATGTCACTCTCAAATCCAGAAAGAATCGAGTCATTGGAAAAGCTATGAGATACTGTCGTTTCCATCTCCGACAAAATATCGTCAAAGGCGTCAGCACTGAAATCTTCTTCGTCCACCAAATCGTTTATGATATTCATTTCTTTAATGGATTCAGCTTCGCTTCCACTGGTATTCAAACAACCATTGTCGAAATTATCTTGTGAAGAACAGTACTGTTCGAACGATTGTTGACTATACTCATCAAATGGTGGAGAAACCAAACCAGCTACCGGAAGTTCTGATTGACCATTCTGCATAGGAGCAGGACCATTGTTTTCAAAGCCCATGTAAGGTATCTGGACAGCAGGATTTTCATACATGTCGATTGTTCCAGAATAGTTATTGTTAATAGTGTGTTGGGGAGGACTTATATTACCATCCCAAATAGAACAAGCCGACATTTCAAACATGCATGGTGACTGGTAGTTGTGGAAGTTGCTCAAAGATCCATAGTTGTTGTTGCTTAGCTGTTTGTTCTCCCGAGGACTACCAATTCTTGGGATATAGGAATCTAAAAACCGGTCGGTGGGTGGGATGTAAAACTCTTTACCTTGGGATTCAGTCAATACGTTAGCTGCATCTTGATGATCAGTTCCATTTATGATTCCATAGAGTTCGGCATTGTCTCCAAAACAAATGGAGGCGGAATTCAGCATGGATAATGTGTACATCTCTTGAACTTCGTACTGTTGTATTTGATGTTGTCTTTCAATTTTGAGCTTCTTCAGCGTCTTATCTAAGCCTTTTTTCAATCGCCTTCGACGGTAAGCTTTCTGTGGTACCGGTGTCAATCCTGTTAAAGGTGTTTTTAAAACGTTCTGAACCGAGTCTGTAGCTGCCTTTACAAAACTGATCAATTTTTCTGGACTTTCATCTTCCATATTGCCGATTCTGAAATTAAAATAAAATGGAATGAATTTTACATTTTATTTTGTTCTGTTTTATTTTGACTTACTGAGGACGGATATGCCATGCAGTGTGCTTTGAGGAAAATTATCGTGTAAATTTCGATAGTTAAAGATTCTTCAAATAAGACTAACAGTAATAATATTAATTAGTATTTTTCAACATATAAGTATTATTTTTTCAAAATTTATGCTGAATTTTTGTTCATTTCTTACCATTTTCGCATTAATTTCGTTTTTTGAACGCAACAACCTGCTTCGAGGTGTCGTATGTCAAGTGATCAAGTGAGAAAACTCAGGTTTATATGTCTCAACAAAATTACGAAAATTACGTTACGATTCATTACACACGACTCCTCGATACACCAATTGGTTCACACACGCACGTGCAATCTTTTTGTTTGGGCTTCAGATTGAAAAATAAACATCCCTTATAAATTTCACAGACAGCATTAAAAGATAGAAAACCAGAAAGATTTTCAACCTAAAATTATACAATTTACTCTTAAAAAGTTTTGTTTTAAGATTGCTTACAGTTTTAAAGGAAGACTTCCTCTAAGGTTGACCAACAAATTCCAATTTTCATGAATTACTTAGTTTATTGGTCTATCGTTATAATATACAGGGATTCTGTTGTATAGTTATGACACCAGATATAAGTCTAATGATAAATTTATACACCAAAAAAATATCGTTGATAAATTTGTACCCTGGAAATTGTACTTAAATTTAAGCATATTATATGGATTTGAAACAATGTTCAGAGATTACAACTCACCTTTAATTTTCAAACAAAATGTCCTTTTATAATAATACAGTCGTGAGCAATCAGAAGTCTTATCCCTTGGTCGAAACTAACCCAACTAAACACTAGTGACGGTTTCCCCTATTTATAACTAACTGTGATGTTACATCTTCAATATTCCAGAACGCATTCCAACTGTGAAAGGTGCTAATTTCAAACGGACGCCTCGAGGAAAAATGTTTTTCACAGTTTGACGACCTACCCTGTGGTTATTTTTTCAGATCTATTAGTAAAGGTGTCTACCGATTAACTATAGGTATTACCTTATTGTTCCTCAATTTACACACTTTTAGACAAACAGATGCCTAAATAATTGTCATAAGACACATCTAAAACAGGCATTTCAGGCTTAAGAATAAATTCGTACTATTCTGATGGCAAAAAGACTGGTTTTAAAGTTTAGAATGAGCAACCCGAAACTCCAGTTCAATGTTGAATATTATACCACGAGTGGTGCCGTTTAAAGTCCGTTCGAGTAAGAAAGCTGATTGATCTCATGTTCAGTTATATGTTTCATTTTTCAAAATTGAAATCCGGTGCCTGGTTCTCTTGGAATTCAATGCCTAATCCGTTATAATTGGTAACCTCCAGGGTGTTATTGACATAATGTCACCAACAGCATGCCATAGGTCTACCCGATAGAAGTTGATAACGGACCGGCAGTGACAAGTCGGAATTTGCATGATACGATTTTCTTAAGACAAATGCTACTTTTCGTAAAGAAGGCTAAAAAAATCTTGAGCAACTCATAACCGCATTATTAGCCAAAACCGATCCCTCGCTAAAGGTTTATGTAGGCCTAGACAAGAGCGTCTTGTTCCTGAAAATATCCAACGTTCCATGTGACTAAAAAATACAAGATCAGAGCAATGTGATTTAGATTTTGATTTTTTTTCTAGAACTAGCTGATATGATGTTTTTTCACAGCGTATACAGTTGAACAATTAGTGAAGGTCGATAAATTAACCACTTAGTTAGGTTAAGTTAAACGATTAGCACTGCTTTTGACTTACCGGAAGACAGTCCCATGAGTTTACAGGTTCGACTACTTCATCAAAATATACCGACAACTGAACAGGAAATTAACAATTTTTAACGGAGAGAGCAACATCTTCAAAACAAGCCGACACACCTAAAACGGAACCATATCTTACCATGGTGAAAATCGATAGAATTTAAAAGCAACCGACACACCCGTAAAGGAACCTTCCTGGAGCGACTTTGTAAAGATTTGTAGAGCTTTACGTACAAGGTATCACATATCACAATGATAGCTGGCAGTGGTACAGATGAGGAAGAACTGGGATTTCTTGTTCGCTACACGTTAATCTTGACAATCTTTGTGGTTTGCTTATTGTATAGCTAGACTATATTATACTCAGGTTGATACGTAATTTCTTGCTGTATGACAAATATAGTATTGCCTGTTACTTTCCAAATATATCGCTTAATAAACAAGTGTTTCCGTTTTCAGATGCAGAATAGCACCATTCTATTTTTCATAGTTTTCCTCTAAAAATAGACGTTTTGCGTAGTCCCTTTCGCAAAGTTTTGTGAAAGTGATGTCATATATGTAAGCATTTAGTACAAATAACAGGAACCACACACTAAGGGGTGTTAATAATCACGCATGAACATCATCCTGTCAATATTGGTAAAAATAATAGTATAATGTTGGTTACATAAATTTTTTATCGGCTGTGACGGTAATCAGCTGGCGAAAACGACCAGCTTAAAAAATGATACATAAAAACATTTATCTATGCATTCAGCATATATATTAATTTGTATGCATATCAAAATAGAAGCTGCCTTTAAGTGTCAGATTCGCCAATTTGACCAATCGTACAGCAAACGGGAAGCTCTTAGCTAAGCCAATCAGTAATAGTGTTCACAGCTCACCATCGAAATTTGCGCCTTCAAATCCAGAATATCCAGAATTATCCGCTTTTGAAAGTGAAAATGGCGACTCGTCTTTTCTCGAGACTGTGTCATAGAAAAGAAAATTATATAGAAATATAAACTGAAATTTCTAGCAGTTCTAGTTGTTTTTACACCCCCCCCCCCACCCCCCCCCGACCAAAAAAAGTAGGGGGTACAATGGTCTTTAAGGTATTGTATAACCAATAAGACCCATGCAAATAACATGTAGATAAATACCTTATTTTAATATAAATGTTATTTATTCAAGGTACAACAACTACTGTCAATAATATAAAAATTTCAATATTTACATAAATACATTGGGTTAACAGTATATATATATATGTATAGGAACTGGTCCATATAAAGTTTCATATTATACACTAGACATTTTTCTAGTATGTATATATAATTAAAGTTGCGATCAAAGCTTTTAAGTATTGGCACCATAAACGTGGTTCCTGTAATTCAAGAATACCTGACAAGATTATGACAGTGCTATTTTTCTTAAAGGGATTATAAAGAGGTTTTCTCATTTCTTCATGTGTATAGTGGACACTGATAGCATCAATTTGCACCATTCTAATTTTCAATCAGACGTCAGTGATTCTTGCGATTCCACTAAAACTTGCTATTTATATATAAAAACCTTTGTGATAGTGGCGTTATAAAACATTTACTTTTATTGGAATCACAGATATCTGATTGAAAATTAGAATGGTGCAAATTGATGTTATCAGTGTCCGCTATACACATAATTCTTTTAGAAAACTTCTTTACAGTCCCCTTAATGGTTAAAAATAGCAATAATGAAATCCAGTCAACTTATTGGGAATTATACTAACAGATGTTATTCAGGCAATGAAATGGTAAAAAAAGCTTTAAGTGTTTTTAATACACATAAGAATCTCATAAGAGAAATATATATACATGTGTTTCACAACCTAAGAAATATTATGTTTACAATAAGATTCACGTTTACAGGTCAATCTTTGATTAGTTTACGTTTATGTTTACAAATTGATCTATCACACCAAATGAAACTTCGCAGATATTATCTACTACCCCCATATTGGGAAAAAAAGGGCCTATCTAGAAAATGAAGGGATGGGGGCTCAAATGAAAAGTCTCTTTGAGGCGAGGCTCTAAGGACCAAAAATAAAATTGAGTTTTACGTCCTACTTTTCTGTACCATGTGGGCTAATGAAGACGGGCAACGCCATGCAGGGTGAAATGAGGTAAATTTTGCCAGGACAGCAGCATTAGCCTGCTCTTTTTCGATTTCCAACTGTCGAGGGATTTTTAACGTGTACAGCTTGTAGTACACAGGGCCTCAGTTTATTGTCCCATCCAAAGCCACTTGAGACCACATATTGCTGACTCAGTTAGTCTGAGATGAATTTTACATTTTCACTTCAAAATATGACTTTTCACAGGCCTGCGAAAGGAGGGGTATGGTATAATGGCCCATTCCCTAAATACTCCACTGTCAGGAAACAATGTCAATTTCCAGCACTACTGTAAGCCCTGCCTTAGAACTGTGATTTCATTAAGAGGAGACCAAATGATGGTGTTGAAGTAGAACAAGCTTGAACAGTCAATTCAAATGAATCTAAGTGATTGACCCAAAATGGCTTCTGTGATAGAAAATTACATTTAAGTGAGTACTAAAAATAAACTTGAATATAATATGTACAAGTACAAGACTGTTTCTATATAGTACATTAAAATCAGTATAAAATGGCACTATTTTATAATATATACATAACTAGCCTCACAAACATATTTTTTACTCATTCTCAATCATAAACAAAATGATTGGTCTTATTAATGTTTCGAATTAGTTTGAGGATGTGCACAATTGTCTTAATCATGTATCTGTGTTATAAACATCCCTCTACATCAAATCAAAAAATTGCACCCAAAAGTGATAATATACTAGTCTTACACATAAGTATGAAAATAAACATGTTTTTTTTTTAAATTTCTATTTGCAGCTTTTTAAAGTTTTTGCTCTTATTATAACTCTTTGATAACATATTATTATAAACTTAATATAAGTAAAGGAAAAACAGACAAAATCTGATCATAAGCTACTAAAGTGTCTTTGAAGAAGGCAATTAGCCGAAACGATAAGAAACAGGACAATAGTATGCATTTCTCATTTTCAGGTTAAGATAAGTTGAGTTTTAAGGTTAAGATCTGTAGAGTTTTAAGAATTAAGATCATTAAAGATTTAAGGTTAAGATCAGTAGAGTTTTAAGAATTAAGATCAGTAGAGTTTTAAGGTTAAGATCAGTATAATTTTAATGATTAAGATCAGTAGAATTTTAAGAATTAAGATCAGTAGAGTTTTAAGAATTAAGATCATTAGAGATTTAAGGTTAAGATCAGTATAATTTTAAGAATTAAGATCAGTAGAGTTTTAAGAATTAAGATCAGTATAATTTTAATGATTAAGATCAGTAGAGTTTTTAGGTTAAGATCTGTAGAGTTTTAAGAATTAAGATCAGTAGAGTTTTAAGAATTAAGATCAGTAGAGTTTTAAGAATTAAGATCAGTAGAGTTTTAAGGTTAAGATCAGTATAATTTTAATGATTAAGATCAGTAGAATTTTAAGAATTAAGATCAGTCGAGTTTTAAGAATTAAGATCAGTATAATTTTAATGATTAAGATCAGTAGAGTTTTTAGGTTAAGATCTGTAGAGATTTAAGGTTAAGATCAGTAGAGTTTTAAGAATTAAGATCAGTAGAGTTTTAAGAATTAAGATCAGTATAATTTTAATGATTAAGATCAGTAGAGTTTTAAGGATTAAGATCATTAGAATGTTAATGATTAAGATCAGTAGAGTTTTAAGAATTAAGATCAGTAGAGATTTAAGGTTAAGATCAGTAGAGTTTTAAGAATTAAGATCAGTATAATTTTAATGATTAAGATCAGTAAAGTTTTAAGGTTAAGATCAGTAGAGTTTTAAGAATTAAGATCAGTATAATTTTAATGATTAAGATCAGTAGAGTTTTAAGGTTAAGATCAGTAGAGTTTTAAGAATTAAGATCAGTATAATTTTAATGATTAAGATCAGTAAAGTTTTAAGGTTAAGATCAGTAGAGTTTTAAGAATTAAGATCAGTATAATTTTAATGATTAAGATCAGTAGAGTTTTAAGGTTAATATCAGTAGAGTTTTAAGAATTAAGATCAGTAGAGTTTTAAGAATTAAGATCAGTAGAGTTATATAAGATCAGTAGAATTTTAAGAGTAAATATCAGAGTTCTAAGGGTTATAAAAAAACAAAAACCACTGCTGACAAACAACATAACCATATTTGTTGCCAAGTTAAAGCACTAATACAAAGCAACTTCCCTCTTCTATTTTTTATCTGAAATTATTTGAAAATTACAATTATAGTAGCTATAGTAATAAGATACCTGCTTTCTATCCATTGTACAAAAAAGTCAATACAGTTGGTCAATCAATTGTCAACTTACTTATATTTAAAGGGATTGTAAAGAGGTAGGGCTGGGAAATTGGTTCAAGTGGATATCAAGATATTAAGCATTAAAGGAATTGTATAGAGGATTTCTAAATTTTTATCAGGGACACTGAAAGCATCAATTTGCACCATTCCAATTTTCAATCAGACATCTGTGGTTCCTGAAATTCCACTAAAACTAAGTGTTTTATGACATCACCCCGCAAAATTTGCTTGTATTAAGTCTTATTGAAAAGTGGAATGGCACAAATTGATGCTATCAGTGTCCCCGATATACATACAGAATTTAGAAAACCTCTTTATAATCCCTTTAATATATCACAATATGGGTCTATATTGTGATATTTCTAAAGCATGGTTTTTACTGGTTTTTCTATCTAAAAATTTTAATATGAGTAAAAACAATTAATAATAACAAAAACTTACCACAATTTTAGGTTTAAAGGTTGGCTGACTGCAGTATATCTTCAAACAATTTCTTATAATGCCACGTATCACCTTTTACCCTTTTACGATAAACACCAATATAGGAATTTTTAGGCAACAAACAGACCTCCATGTCAAAAGCTAGTTTGACTCTACCCCAATCATCTGCTACAGTACATCTTAACATATAACTGAAACAAACAGTCACCAATTAAATAAAGTTAGGCTACTGTGTCAATAGAGTTTTATGTCCTACTTTTCTGCACCATGTGGGCTAATGAAGACGTCAACGCCATGCAGAGTGCAATGAGGGAAATTTTGCCAGGACAGCAGCATTAGCTTGCTCTTTTACGATTTCAAACTGTTGAGGGATCTTTAACATGCACAGTCTGTAGCACACAGGACCTTGGTTTATTATTCCAACCGAACGATTAGACGCTTTTTCCATGTCATCCACACTTACCTGCATCACTGACAGGGGGAAACCAGGTTGAAAAATCTCAATGTATGCTGCGATTGAACCCTGGACCTTCAGGTTAGCGAGCAAGTGTATAACTCATTAAGCAACCGCGGCTCCCTTTCTACATTACAAAACAAACCTGTAGCACCCAAGGGTTGGTGTAGGGTCCCATCTGAGCGACAATCCACTTTTTCTTGCTACCCCTTGGACGAGTATAACTAACAGGGAAAACAAGTTGAAAAATCTGGAGATATCATCTCGACCTATCCTAGGATTAACCCACATGCCTCTAAGTTAGCAAGAGTGGTTACTTTCATCAGTATTTCAGTTTTCATTTAACAAAATCACTCCATTGGCACCATGAGTTCAACTCAATTAAATTAAATGGAAATACGGGCGACATTTTTAACATTTGGGCAGCAAACTAACGGAACTGTAGCTGTCACAGAACTGAAGCAGTCTTAGAACTGTAGCAGTCACAGAATCTGAAGCAGTCACAGAACTGTTGTAGTCACAGAACTGTAGCAGTCACAGAACTGTAGCAGTCTTAGAACTGTAGCAGTCACAGAATCTGTAGCAGTCACAGAACTGTAGCAGTCACAGAATCTGTAGCAGTCACAGAACTGTAGCAGTCACAGAACTGTAGCAGTCACAGAACTGTTGTAGTCACAGAACTGTAGCAGTCACAGAATCTGTAGCAGTCACAGAGTCCTGTAGCAGTCACACAGAACTGTAGCAGTCACAGAACTGTTGTAGTCACAGAACTGTAGCAGTCACAGAATCTGTAGCAGTCACAGAGTCCTGTAGCAGTCACACAGAACTGTAGCAGTCACACAGAACTGTAGCAGTCACTGAACTGTTGTAGTCACAGAACTGTAGCAGTCACAGAATCTGTAGCAGTCACAGAATCTGTAGCAGTCAGAAAACTGAGTCACAGAATCTGTATCAGTCAGAAAACTGAGTCACAGAATCTGTAGCAGTCACAGAACTGTAGTGTCAGAATATTCTACAGTACAAAAGACTTTCATGTTACGAACCAGAGTTCCATCCATCTCATGAAAAATACATTCAGAGAAAAATACATTCAGAGAAAAAAGCAGTACTTACTCGCTGTGTTTAAATGGTATACATTTTTGTTCAACTGTAGACTTTAACTTATTTAAAACATAATCTGGATTAAACTCATTAGTTCTGTATACATTATGCAGAGCCTACAATTAAATCATGTGCTATTAATAAATCAACCATTTTATTCCTTCATCTCCAAATTCGGAAGAGTGTTTTTTCAACATTCTATACAGGAAAATGTTTCAAAAATATTGTCAGAAATTTATGCACAATAAATGACAGAAAAGATCTAGAAGTGCAAGAATAGACAATTTAAAAAGTTTGATGTAGTGTATGGTGTAGGATTTCAGATAAGCAGATAATAGAAACAAATGTTTAAGATATGAAAACACTTCCAGAAGACATGAATAGTATTTGCTTTTTCTTCTTGGATTTTACCAGAAGTTCTTCAATACAAGTTGAAACAGGGTTCAGAATACATTCCATGTTTGCCAAAAAGAAGTAGAAGTAGACAGAATTCAAAATGGCAGAGAAAGACATTTTGAATGTGACATATCCAGATTAGTACCATTTGACTGTTTCTGAGAACTGGAACAGACAGAACCTGTTCAGAAGACGCCAATCGAGTGCCACCCTTTAAGGAACTTGTGATATTACATACTATTTATAACAAGTGCTTCCCCACGAGAATCTTAAATCTAACCTACCTTAACTTTTCTAGGCCCTTCTGAAGTTGACCCTCTATTCTTCTTTGGTGTCAACATATTAAAGACTTTTTCTAAACTACCGAAGACTGAGGCTTTACGAGTTGCTTTCTGAGCGCTGGTAGGGGTCATATGGATTTTATATAACTCATCATCAACAGACACTGTCCTGAAACATCAACCAAGAGTTGCAAAAATGTTCAACTTGAATGATTCAATGACATTCCTAGGGTATTATTCTTGAAAACTGAACTTAGATGATTTTAGTGTTCCAGTCACCTGATTGGTCAATCACTAAAATTGCTTTAAATTCAATTTGTTATCCAATCAGATTACTGTATTTCCTAAAATGTGGATTTTATCTGAGTTAAGTTTTGGAGAATTAGGGATTGTAAAGAGGTTTTTTTAAAATTTTCTACATGTATTGGGGACACTGATAGCATCAATTTGCACCATTCCAATTTTTCAATCAGATGTTTGTGATTCTTTCACAATTCCACTAAAACTGTGTTTGATTATGTAAGTAATCCGAAGGGACTTATGTGATATTTTGCGATAAGTGACTTCATCAAACACTTAGTCTTAGTGGAATTGTAGCAACTGAAGATTCTCTTATGGGCAGAACTGGTTTAGAAATGAGAGTCTACTTCATAGTATTTAGACTGAAGGCTTTGAGCAAGGTAAGCCAAGTAACTTAATACTAAGAAATGCTATGGAATTTTCAGAATTCTGGATGAACTTACTTTTTATGTGAGCTAATATTATTCTCAGGTGGTAAGTTGTTAATTTGTGAATCGTAAGATCGTGAAGGTGATAATGTGGTATTCATAAACGATTTCTCACCATTTTTAATAGGCGTACATACTGAAATGAAATAATTTTAAAGTTGCCTTGGAAGATATGTTAAAGGGATAGGGCCACCATTTTGGGGCGTTGATGTGTGCCTTGAATATAGTAAATAGTCTTCAGAACTAGAAATGTACGAAAATTGCATAATTCCTTCAAAAATACCTCTTTTCCTAATTCTATAGATGTCTTTTGTATGGCAGTGGCTTTTTTGACATTTTCTGTTAGTTGGTGAAGTCAATTTTGATAGATAATGCTTGTTTTTAGGAACCCTATGAACAAGTTCTGGGTGGTGCTTGATTGGTGAGCTCTGAACAGGTTCTGTTCGTTCCAATTCTAACCTCAATGAAACAGTACAAAACCAGATTATGTAACATTCTAATTTTCCCTTCTTTTTCCTTTCTCCGCCATTCTGTCCACATCTACTTTTTTTTCGGCATATGTGGAACGCATTCTTAACTCTGTTCCAACTTGTTTTATTGATTGATTCCATGAAATTAGAACCTAGAGAACACACCAATCAAGCGCCCCCTATACTTACAAGTATCGTCTAAAGCCACTTGTAGCTGTTTAGACATCAATGGAGAAAGAGGTTTGGCTGGGGGTTCTATTAAAGATGGTGTTTTAGGGTTCCGATGATGAGAGGTTGCTTTCGGTGTGAAGGGAACTACAAAATTTTCAGAATTCTCTTTATTATTTTCACTAAATTCAAGTCTCTCTCTAGCACGACCTTTGACTCTTTCTTCTTTGGCTGGTCGTTGTTTTTGATCACTATAACCATTGAGTATTCTGTTGTTTTTATTATTTGGTGTTAGAATGTATGGTGATTCATTGTCTTCATCTATACTGAGTGGTCGAACCTAAAGACAATAAATAGTGATTAAATTGTAAATCCTTATTTCCTGCTCCAGTTTTGTCTAAGGGGCTGAAAGCTGACATGGGGCCCACTCTCGGAAGCACTGGCACAGGCATCAAAATTTTTCTTACCTTAACGTGGATTCAAACCTATGGCAACTAGCAGACAACAATCCAACTCGCTACTGAGTTTGGGTTAGCAAAGATGGTCAACACCTTACAATGTGCAATTAAAAAATTTGCCAGGACATCCACACAATATAAGCATGCTCTAGTTTTTTGGTTTACAACTGTCAAAGTATCTTGGGTAACTTGTTTTAAAGGGAAACTGGGTAGAAGAATCTGAAAGTATCATCTCAATCTATGGTAGGATTCAACTAAGGACCTCCAGTCCCCGTATTCTTGAAATGAACTTAGCACTAGGATATTCTAGAAACAGTGTTAGAAGTTAAGACCCTAGGACATCCTAGCACTAAGATCCTTCTGAGGATAAGAGGCCACGTTAGCATGCAAGCTACCAACCCTAAACCCTCAAAACTGCAACAAGAAGTCTGCCTGCATGTCATAACACATCCAAATCGGACAGAAACTGAATCTTTTAATGTATTGACAGGTTATGTTGATTGACAGGGAAATAGACCTAGTTTTCTTCAGATAGGAAAGTAGGTTATGAGATCTCCAACCTTTAAGGAATGTGTAACAAACAAAGCTTGTAGTCTTAGTTTATAGTCCCCTTCATGACTATATGATTACCTTAGTTTTATCTGTTGCTGTTGGTCTCTGTAATAACCTTACAGGACGTCCTTTCATTTTTTTCTCCAATAACAAGAAATAAGAAGCCGTTAAATAATCGTAAGTCCACTGAAATAGAATATTTTCAACATCATTAACACTATAGGTGGTAAAAAATAATGTTCAAGTTGATATCACCATATTAAGCATTAAAGGGGAAGAGTCGACATTTTCGGGGATTGATTTGGGTCTTTAATTGTGCCTACGAAAATTGCGTAATCCCTTCAAATATACCTCAAACTAGACATTTCACTGTCTATTCCTATAAAGAAAACAAAATTATGATCTATTTTCATTGTATAAACAACGTAAAAAAATAAGAAACGGAAAATAAAATTAGCATGTACATGAACCACTTTAAAACTGAAGAAAGCTGTGCTAAAAATATTACATGTGATATTTTCAAATCCAAAATATCTTAAAGGGCATTCCATTTTTTTTTTGTAGGTCCAAAATTATTTTTGAATTTTTTTCCTAAAATCTATAACTAAGCTTATACACAAAAATCTAGAGAAACGCTTTTTCATTTTGTTATGCTTTTTGGTAGGTGTAAGAAAACTACTGTACAGATTTGAGCAAATGAACGCCTAATTATAGAGAAATATGTCTCCTGTATTCTAAACACCAAAACTAGATCAAACTGCTTAATTAACAATTAGTGCTCGCCATTTTTAATAAATCCTTTTAAAATAATACATAGATGTATATAGCATATTTCAGAAATATTTTTACATTGTTGATAATGAAATTTTTGTAAACTGCCCCTTTAAAGTGATACTACATCTTAGAATGAACATCTAATTCTCAAGAATAAGAATGGTCAATATGGAGATAGAAAATCATTGATTAAATTAGACAATGTTTAAGGCTCTATGTTCTTTGGGTTGTGGAAATTCAAAAAGAGTAGGTGAATGCTGATGTCTTTGCAGAATTTCTTGATCATTGCGCACTGTCTTCATTATCTCAATCATAACCTGAAAATGCCTTTTTCAAAGCACAATATTAAGAATTGTGGTAATAACTGTATTAATATAATTCATAGTTCATTCACATCAAATCATATATTAACACTCAATTTCAATTTAGTTGCTAATATTGTTATGTATTTATGGAAATTTTTTAAAAATGAAATGAAATGAACAGAATGCACAGAAATTTTCTTAAAGGGATACTAAGTCTTAGAATAAACATGAAATTTACAAATTTTAAACTTGGTCAATAAGAGCATGTATTCATCAGTAAATATACCTGGTGTCATAAATAACATAACAAGATCCTTATATAATCCGATAAATCCAAAAAACTTAGTAATTATCCATAAATATGCAATTAACTATTGAAAAACGCTTAATATCAAGATTAAGAGTTTTTCAATAATTACTTAATTTTATGAATTTTCTAATTTTCTAGATTTTACAGGGATTCTTAAGTTAGAACTTACCTGGTGTCATAAAGTATATATTATATACTCATAAATGAGCAGCCACACTGTGATTTTGAACTGGCTAAAAAGTCATTTTTTTTTAAATTTTGACATAACAGTCTAGCACAGCAAGAACTTTAAAGGGGTACTACCTCTTAGAATGGACATACAATTTAAATTCTCAAACTTGGTCAATAAGAGTAGAGAGGATTAAACTATACAGCACTATCCCTCTGGTGTTTTGGCTTATAGAGGGATTGTGGTGTATAACCTTAGTTATGATATCAGGTAAGTCCATTGATGAATACATATATGGTCTTATTGGCCAAGTTTGAGAGTTCAAATTTTATGTTCAATTTATGAGGTAGCCTATCCTCAAAGGGACAGATGAGCTATTTTTTTACCAATCAGTTATAGTGATCACAGCTCACTGTCTGGATTTTGTGGCTTCAAATCCATGTGTGTCAAGAATTATCCATGTTTGAATGTTAAAATGACGACTTGTCAATTTAAGATACTCTGTGACATGTAGGAAAGACATATATAGAAATAATGAGTAAAATTCCTAGTTTGAGATATTTTTGAAGGAATTATGCAATTTTCATACATTTACAGTACTTCTGAAAACTATTTACATATCTTCAAGACCAAAAATGCCAATAATGTCTTACCTTAGAAACATCCTCTTCCATTTCTGTTCTAGTTTTACCATAATGTACTGCTAATTCTGTTATACAATCTTCATCTAATGTAGACTATCAGGAATCAAAAAGTTAAAATAAGATTAATTCTTAGTGATAGCAAATTTTCATTACTTGGGAAAAAGAAAAGAACACAAACTCTGTTTCCTAT
The DNA here is from genome assembly GCF_000327385.1 of Lottia gigantea. NCBI lineage: Eukaryota > Metazoa > Mollusca > Gastropoda > Lottiidae > Lottia > Lottia gigantea. The sequence goes on along the minus strand of NW_008711162.1, from coordinate 358,001 downwards.
AAGATAAATTCAAATTTGTGAAGTTTTTTTTTTCTGCAGGTTATTCGACCTACCATCCATGATCTGACAAAAATTTTCTTTCGGTTGTGTTCTATGGCATTACAACTCAAATACATCTAGATTTTCAATTTAATGCCAATTTCATACAGGATTAAATGTATAAAAAACCAATTTCAACTTAAATCTATTTGAATTTATAAAAATGAGAAGGACATACCAGGGTATAGATGTAGCCAAATTTGTTGTTTTTTGTATGTCTTCTTGGGCAAAGTACATTAAGATAGAAGATATAGATATAAACTATTATATTTTCTCATTTAAGCAAACCACAGAAAAAATATATAACGGCCTACCTTATATTTGCTCTCAAATTCACAAGGTATATTAAAGCCTTTCCTCAACCAAGGATGATTTATAAGTTGTTGTATAGAGATTCTACGTTTAGGATCTACTTGTAACATCTGAGCTATTAATATAGAACTTTCTGGAGAGAGCCAATCTGGTACATCGTATTTACCACTCTGAAAAATAACCCATTTCACCATATTTAAAGATGGGTTCCCTTATTTTAATTCTTCCGTTTCAAAACTTCCCAAATTTTACCTTTTTTTGCCCTTCACAGGAGTCACCCTTCCAACAAAATTCCTGTTTAATTCCGATTTTTGTTCACATGGTTTTGCCAATTCTTTGATTGTCCCTTATTCTTATTCCAGTCTTTTCCAAGATTGTGGAAATCTTTATCTACTTGTGGGGCTAGATGAAGATTGGAGATTACCTGTATTTTTCTGTATAATGATGGTATTTTCTCATCATCAAAAGGTAAATAACCACATAGTAAAGCATATAACAGTACACCCATACTCCATAGATCAGCCTAGATATATAACATTAGATATAATAAATACAATATCTCAAACATAACATTCCATTGATGAGCTATATTGAAAAATATATTTAAATGGACAGTCAATTATGGACTTTAGTCTGCAAGAAGAATTCTAGTAACTGTCTGTATACATAAACTTCAAATTTAGAACTATTAAAACAAAACCTAAAAAAACATGTTGTTACTCAGAGTTTCATGCTATGTGATCTTCAAACAACTGACCTATTTCAGCCTGTGTTGCTACTGAAGTACATTTCGAGACGAGTTTGGAAAATTTGTAAAGACGTGTGCTTTAACTTAATATTTATATTGTATTTCTGTAATTTTAAATAAGCCATACAACAAGCCATAAAAAGTGGTACAGTTGAAAATGGTACAACTATTAGTTATAAGACTATTTCTTTAAGAGATAATTTTATAAAAGGTTAATTATTGACTTACCTCTGCACCTAGATATTGTTTTCCTGAGATTAATTCTGGTGCTGCGTAGGCTGGACTACCACAACAAGTAAATAAATGATTCTCCATACCACCCTAGAATACAACAAGAACTTTGTTATCGCAAGAATTCAAACTTATTTGGATATACCAGACTGTTTTTAACAAAGTTGTAAGCGACTTCAGATGAGATCATGCACTATTACCCCCTCATTCTTAATAAGCACAGTGACAAGAGTTATATTTCAACCAAATTGCAAATAAAGTGTGCTGAGGGAGCTCTAGAGAAAAATACTCTCAGAATGGTCATCTAACACTATGTGAACCATTAGTTTGGCTGATTTGTCAATGTAAAAAGTGAAATCTAACCTTAGGTTTAGCACATAAACCAAAATCTATTAACTTTAAATTCTGTTCTTCATCTAATAGTAAATTTTCCTGAAATAAATATATTCAATGTAAATTGACTCATGATTCCAAGAGTCTAGCTAAATTTTATGTTTCAAGGAAATATATTGGAAATATCTGCAAGGGAGAACTGTCTTAGGCTTTTAAAGTGATACTACGTCTTAGAATACACTCGTCCTGTGGCTAATATGTGTGTTTAATAGTGACCATTGGTTAAATAAGTATGCATCCCACACTTTATCAAAAATCGACAATAAAACTATAATCATAATTTTAATAAAAAGTGAGCAAGCCATGAATCCGTTCAGTTTGAGAAAAAAAGAGTCTGGGTAGTGTCCCTTTAAAAATGATACAACTAGTTCAGATTTATATTTGTATAATGTACCTATTCTTATGTAATGTCTTTCAACCAATTTCAAAATCAATTAAAGCAACTTTTACGCATGTTTGCCAGTCATGTTTAGAAAATACAACTGAATCAACAACCCTGATGTCCAAGTATTTCTATCAGAGACTAAATACTTACAGGTTTCAAGTCTCTATGAGCATATCCTTTATAATGTATAAAAGCTACAGCAGACACAATTTGTCTGAAAAATATTCTGGCCTCTGCTTCATCTAATCTATCTTTAGACACAATATAATCAAACAGTTCACCTTCAGGACAATACTGAAATACAGAGTGTGTTAATATCATCAACACCATTCCTATACGACTGGCATGTGATTTTCAAATAGTATAAAAACAAGATCAATGTTTTAAGGACATTAGCACAAATTTGCACCCTGAAAAAACTGCTTGTAATTCATTCGCACTTGTTTTCACACAACACTCAGTCATAACTTCACAATTTTGCAAAGCACTACACAGCATTAAAAAATATTTCAATATACTAGTTATCAACTATTTGACATTACAAATTTCTTCCTTATAGGAACACATGCGCTATTTTGGGGGGGTTGATTTGAGTCTTGAAAATATGTAAATAGACTTCAGAAGTACTAGAAATGAATGAAAATCATAATTCCTTCAAAAATATCTTAAACTAGGAATTTTACTCATTATTTCTATATATGTTTTTTCTATATATCACAGAGTATTTTAAATCGACGAGTCATCATTTAAACATTCAAACACGGATAATTCTTGACACATATGGATTTGAAGGCTCAAATTTCGACGGTGAGCTGTAAACACCATTACTGATTGGTTAAGCTAAAAAACAATCATGTTTCTGAGACTAAAGTATGATTGGTCAAAGAGAATGGCGCATCATTCTGTCCCTTTAACTTTATCAAATTAGAAAAAAAAAACACAAAAACAAGAAAATTACCTCTAAAACCATATAAAATCTTGTTTCTGTTTCTAAAACTTGAAACAATTTACAGATGTGTTGTTGACACAGTTCTTTCATGGCTGCTATTTCAGTTTTAACTCTGGGTAAATCATCCTAAAAATAACATCATTCCAATCAGTTTATCATGGAAGGGTATACACTCAGGATTCTAAACACAACTACCCTTTTGGAACTTTTAGATAACCCTGGTACTAATGCAAGCATAAACATAACTAAGCCCAAGTTTAATATCTGAGAAAAACACTGGTGTTTATGATATACTGTGATGTTAAATTATGGTAGACATGTTGTTGATTCCAAAATACCATAACAGTGACAACAGTCTAGAGTTCTATGAACATTACATATTTATTAATGATTTCATAAGTCATAAGTAAAAATACATAATCTATGATTTCTGACAACTCACCCCTAAAGCTCTTTTGTCCATTATCTTTATAGCAACCTTCTCACCAGTCAGGGCATGGTAAGCCAATTTGACCTTAGCAAAACCACCTGAAAATTTTTCAGAAAAAAAAACTTTATTGGAGAGTCACATCGATTATGGTTTTTCCATTTGGAATTTAATCAGCCATTTTGACTTAGGTGCTAAGTAGCCTATAACTTGTTTAATGAAACAGAAACAGTTTTCATGAAACAAAAAGCAGCATTTTTTTTTTGCAAACAAAAATTTTAATTCAAAACAATCTATTCTTGACAAAACCCTGTTGTCAGCGCCAAGCATATAAGTAGTTAAATGGAAACATAGAATCTATAAGCTTACCTGAACCAATCGTTTCTCTTAAATGGTAAAAACCCTTCAATTCTGGATACTGGGAACTCATTTTGATGGATACAAATCATGAAACTCTGTAAAAATACAGCTAAAATGAACACACTAATTCCCTACTCCTGCCTTAGGATAAACAACATAAATTGCATGCAAAAGGTTTACTACATTCACAATAGCCTAGTCAGAATCGTGATATGCCGAGAATGCTTTGGTAAGAGTGTGTTTTGCCTTTGGTCCGAGTTGTCCAAATTTCCGTTACACTGTCATTAATTCACAATGTTAGCACTGACAGTGCCAATAAAACTGCTGCTAGACTGTGATGTGTTTTTAAATCAAAGTCGATGTCACTATTGTCAGTCTTCAAAAGCCAAATCAAGTGCAGAAAAATAAGACTAAGACGTAAAACTCTATATCTAATTTCTGCTCCGGTTATTTCCTTTGCTCAAATTCAGTGATCCTAAGTAAGAAGATCAAACCAACAAATATACTTACATGTGCAAACTATTTCACCAATGTCCACCGCTTTTACATCAACATTAAATTCACAGTGACAGTTTCAATTGAAATCAGTACAAAGAATTGTTTTTGTTGACATAAATTTATTATGCTGAAGTTTTGAAATTGGCTCGAATTCGTACATGACCAATCAGCGCGGAATATTGCTGACTTCCGGTATTTTTGTTTTTTTAATTTTCTTTGATTTGACCGCTCTAATAAATATAATTTATCTATGAGTAAGTAAGTTTGATGCATTTACGTATATGAAAGCATATTTACAGCATTACTTTTTAATACAGTATTTAAGAACAGTGAATAATTTTGTGCGAGACCCTTCTTTTTCAACAGAATGACTGGATAAACAAGACAAAAAAGAAAAATGGCTTCCGACGACGAGGTATAAAATTATTTTCTTTTTTTCGTGTCTTAATTTATCCGTGATAAACTCTAAATCTGTGATAAAACGTAAAGTAGAGACTAGTTTTCTCTAAAAATTTAATTTATTTTGTATGTTGAGAGTTCAAATTGCCACTTTTTGTTTCAATTTGTTTGAAAAAATTATGAAACAGGTAGAGTCTTACGCTGACTCTTTCCTTATCCAGACTGTTTTCCCTTTGACAAGCTTTTATTAGCTAAGTAAGTCTTCTGAAATTTGGATTAGTGGGTTTAATTATGTTTGACCTAATTTTTTCTACACATTAAATGTTAATGAAGACCTTGTCATCATTCATAATCATGTATTTGCTTCGTCAAAATCATAGACTGTAAGTGTAATGGACTCTACTCATAGACTGTAAGTGTAATGGACTCTACGTCTACTCGGGATGTTACGACTTGTTTATTGGTTTCTTGTTTACACTGTGCAGACAAGATTTATCATAAAAATTACAGTGCAATGAAATTGACCAAATTTACACTTTACGCACAAAACATATATCAACACAAGTCTATCAATGTCAACACCCAGTAGGTTTATTAATTGCAAACTTTAAACCGATAGATGAAGAGTCTGCACCATTTTCCTGAATTGATGATCGAGGTCATCAACCTACAGAACGGAATACTACCTTAATAGTAGTAAAACATTGATTTTTAGATATTCGAAATTAACTTAACTATACTGTATTGAATGTATATTTTTCAGGATGAAGAATTAAAGGCTTTAAGATTAGCTGTTTTATTGTCTATGAAAAAGGTGAGTCTGTTAGAGAGATGGAATCTTATCAATTTTTCCTTTTTCAGGCTTTCGGAGAACATTGTAGAATTTCAGACATGACTATTCCAATAAACCTGGAATTGGTAATTTTGAATCATTAGAAAAGCTTCCAAGGTATTTACCTCTGAAAAAGAAGATGAAAGTCAAATAGACAAACTTGGTTAATATTCATTAGTGGACTTACCTGGTGTCATAATTAAAAAAATAAAACAGAATTCCTTTTTAATCCAATGAATCTAGCATACATCAGAAACATAGTTAAGCATGTATATATATTTTATGATTTCTAAACAAAACGCTTAATTTCTTTCAGAAAGTTGATAAAGAACTATCTCCACCTAAACCCAAGAAGAACAATTCTTCAGATTTGGAAGCATTAAGACATGCTGCACTTGCCAATATTGAAAGTGCTGGAGTAAAGGTAAATTACCTGTATTTTTTTCCCTATTAAACAAGTTCCAGTCTCTTACTTCCAATAAACTGTTAACAAATTTAGACATAAGCCATGATCCTGTTTAGGTTATTAAAGTGATTGTAAAGTGGTTTTCTAAATTTTGTATGTGTGTCAGGGATACTGATAGAATCAATTTGCACCATTCAAATTTTTAATCAGACATCACTAATTGCGAAATATACTTATCACATTAGGCCCTTCGCTATAAGTGATATTTAGTTTAGTAATGAATTGCAGGAACCACAAACGTCTGATTGAAAATTGTAATGGTGCAAATTGATGATGTAAGTGTCCCCGATACACATAAAAAATTCAGAAATCCTCTTTACAATCACTTTAAACAATTAACATCAGTCTTGATATTCATTTTCCAGTACTTTAGCCACACAATTTAGAATTTGACTCTTTTTTGCCATAGATTTTCAAGGCAACAAAATGTTATGCACATCTCTGAATAGTTCTCTGAAATATCAAAGGTCAAAGGTCAACAATGTCTTTCAGAAATTAATTTTAAATGAGAACAAAAAGTTTATCTTTGTGGATATGTTACTTTTGTTGTATTTATGCACAAAATATGCAAAAAAGACAAAGGCAGGCAGATAATAGACAAAATATCAAATAATATAAGTTTTAAAATATATTATCAATGCCTCATTGTTAAAATAAAAGTAAGCCTTAACAATGGTACAATTTAAGATTTCTTTATACGAAATTAAACCACAACACAAGTCTTAATAAAAAAAATATTTCTTGCATGTTATTTCAGTTTTTAAAAAGCATTTATTATGCATTCATTTCCTAAAATCCTATATATGGCCCAATTTAGGAAAGACAGTTTCTTTTGTGATATAAAGATAATAATGTCCAAAAGGAAATATGGTTAAATTATAAATGAAAGGAGCAGAGTTAATTGTTAATTAAGCAGCTTAAACTAGTTTTGGTGTTGGGCCTCACAAAGACTGAATTCGAAAGAGACATATTTCTCTACAATGGCATTCTATTAATATTTTTCAGCCAATTGTTCCACAACCAATTCCCACTTCCAACTCACCTCTTTATAAAAGTCAATCCTTCCCTAAAGTGGTACATAACAACTTTAAAAATGTTGCATCGGGTCAACCAAGAAGTAGGCCTAGAGCCAGTAATCTGATAGTTATCAATCCTGAACCTCAAGATGTACCACAGAAACCTGTTATTAGTGAGAAGAAGTCTGTTGATAAACCAGTATTATTACGTCCTCAGGATAAATGGTGCTCACCAACTACTGGGACATCTGTCTCTCAAGTTGTTGAAGAATCCAAGCCTAAAGGTAATTTTCATTCAAACATTGTGGTAAATGGATGGATGAGATGTATTAGTCTGCACTGTTTGTACACAGGAGACATTTCTCTACATATAGCTTCAACCTCAAAATGTTTGTTGGACTGATACTTTTCAGGCATATGACTGTTTATGTATATGATATTGAGTTGGTTTGATAATTCCCTTGACTTACATCACATCCAAATCATAATAATAATTTGTATCCATATTATTTGTGGCATTTTCTAGTAATATACTTGCTGGAGAACCATTTCAATAGTAATATGGTTATCTAAAATTTTGTATAAGCTTGTGAGACTGGCAATGCCTAAAGTTCATTTTTTAAATGTTATTTTTTAGTTCCAAGTAAGTTTTCCCGGTATGACTCCAGTGATAGTGAAAGTAGTGACGCCTCTAGTAGTGACAGTGAGTCTGAAGAAGAGAAGCCATTGCCATCGCCAAAACAAAATAGTGACTCAGAAGATGAAAAACCTGTGTCACCCAAGTCAAAAAGTAACGCAAAATCAGAGAAAAAGGGATCATCATCAGACATAAGTTCTGATTCAGATAGTGATGACATTGAAAAACAAATTGACAATATTTTAAATAGTCCTGAAATTAAAGACAAAAAGACAGATATTAGTGATAATACTCATGAAAAAGTGCTAAAAACAAAAACTCTAGAAAAATCTGTGACCAAAATCATCGACAAGTCCACCTCAACTCTTTCAAAAACAGAAATTCCCAAGACTGAGGCCAAATCTATTCCTACCTTGATAGGAGGTTCAAAAAGTGGTGTGAGGAAAAAGGTCAGCAATGCCTGGTCAGATAGTGAAAGTGATTCAGGAATACGGTCTGGGAAGGAGAGGCAGAAATTAAAAAAGAACAAGTCATGGTCTGATCAGGGAAGTAGTGATGAGGAGAACAAGCCAGTCAAAAATGCCAATAATGCCAAAAGTCAGGTGCCTCCTGTTGTTGAACCGATGCCTCAAAAAAGTAAAGCTGAAATACAGAAAGAAAAGGAAGACCGTAGACGTATGATTGAAAATGATCTCCAAAAAACTTTGAAAGATCTGCAGTCAATCAAAGAAAAAAGAAGGAAACAAGAAGCTTCCCAAAAAGGTTCAAAAGATACCAAGTCTCCTGACTCTAAACACAGAAAACGCTCAAGTTCAATATCTCCAAGAAGAAGGTCAATCAGTCCAAGAAGAAGAAGTCCATTTGAGCGTAGAAGATCATCTAGTCGTTCACCAAGAAGAAGAAGATCATTCAGTCCAAGGCGAACAAGATCTAGAAGCTTCAGTAGATCACCATCTGGTAAAAAAAGAAGTCCTTCTCCAGGTTTAAAGAAAAGGAGGTCTCCAGGGTCTAGAAGATCACCTGATCCAAGAAGAAGAAAAAGGTCACCATTAGGCTTTAAAGGAGCATATCATCGTAGATCACCTCAGTCCAAAAGATCTCCTAAGAACAATTTGTCTGGTAATTCTTCACTGGATCCTCGTAAAGAAAAGCGTGTCCTTTCTAGTGAAGAAAGGAGAAAAATTGAAGCAAGACGTAGAAAGTTTGAAAGTAGTGCTATTGAAGTGAAAAAGACAATATCGTTAAAAAACATTGTTCGAAAATCTAACTCAAGAGAACGGTCACCTTCTCCCAAAAGTCCAAAGGATAGAGCCAAAAAATTACCTGATCCAACTGAAGAATCTTCCTCAAAAAAGCGTTTGACTGAGGTAGAGAATAAGGTGTCCAATTCTGAATCCAGACGTAAATCAAAAGAATTAAAAGAAAATAATGACAATGAAGATAGTGATGCTTCAAAAGGGTCAGTATCATCACTAAGTGACAGCGATAGTGACAAGGAAGAGTCTAGATCATGGCGTAAGGAACAAAACAACACTAAACATCTTAACAAAAGGAAGCAAACTGATGTGAGAGATCGTCTTGACAGACCAGGTTTTGACCGACATAAGCATGAAAGACCAAGATTTGTGAGATCAGAAGGAGATCGTCAAGGATTCGAGAGATCTCAGAGAGATCAACAAGGATTTGACAGATCAAAAAGAGATCAACAAGGATTTGACAGATCAAAAAGAGATCAACAAGGATTTGACAGATCAAAGAAAGATCAACAAGGATTTGACAGATCAAAGAAAGATCAACAAGGATTTGACAGATCAAGAGGTGGATTGGACAGACCTAGAACAAGAGATAGGCCTGGATCACCCCCTTCAAGATCTCGAAAGGACAAGGAAGCTATTAAAGATGATCCTGGAAATGAAACAAAATCTGTGGCAAATGACATGGAATCAAAAGTGTTACCAAAGAAAATTTATAGAACTGATTCTCATGTGTTTTCAGACAATGTTGATAGAGGATTTGATGCTTCCAATTATCGAAAGACTAAAATAGATTCTGGTGTGGCGTCTGGAGGGTCAGACTCAGAAGGTGATGCTAAAGACAAGAAACTGATCAGTGTTGTGTTGTCATCAGATTCTAAGCAGAATAGTCCTGCACCAATTATTACTAGTCCAATCAGAAAAGTAGAATGCTCTGAAACAGTACCAGAAAAATCACATCGAAAACATCACAAACATCGTTCGGAACGACACAAAAGTAAGCGAGTTGTTATCACCGACATGGATGAGATGCCAAGAAAAAAGAAATTGAAAACTGAACGCTTGGGAGATGCAAGGGACCTACTTGAAGCCATCAAAGGTCAAAACGATAATTCCAGAAGAGCTGTGATTCGTAATGATGGTATTAGTGTCACTCTTGAAGATCAGGAACCGGATTCACCCAGGAAACCATCTGTTCATGAACGTCTGGGAAGAAAAGTTCCTAGTCTAATGTCCATCAAAACTGAAGATTTGAGACGAGGTAGATCACCTGAACCAGAACCTAAAGTTTTGAATCTGACTACAAAAGAATCCAAAAGATCTAAAGACAAGTCTTCCCGTAAATTGGAAAGACGAGATAGTTTTGAGAAGAAGTCAAAGAAGAAAAGGTCCATAATTCATTATGATTCTCCAGAGGAAGGTAGGGATGATTTCTTGTTTGTTCTTTTACATTTACATGATCAACATTGCTTGCTATTTTGGATCTTCTAATGTAATATCAAGTTATAAGAACATTTTGACCTCCTAGACTTAAAGGATTTTTGAGCAGGGCCCTTCTCTGATAAATAGATTAGCTGATGGAGATGACAGACTAGATGTTTTCAGCAGATGGCTAATATCTTCATTTCGATATTGGTGGCTCAGTGAGTTAAATGTTTGCTCACTAACCCGAAGGTCAAGTGTTCAATCCCTGCATAGGTCAAGATAATACCTTCTAATTTTTCTTACCGATTTCCACCGTGAGTGATGCAGGTCTGAGGGGCTGATATGGAAAGATGGGACAATAAACAGAGGTCTCGTTTGCTACAGGCTGTGCACATTAAAGATCCCTTGACAGTTGGAAATCAAAAAGAGTTGACTAAATTTCCTGTATTGCACATTGCATGGTGTTGTCCATCTTCATTAGCCAAGAAATGGTGCAGGAAAGTTGGTCATGAAATTTAATTTTTGAAATCAAAGTCACGCTTTTGTCATTTCAGATGGAAATGATGATAACTTAGAGAAACGTATCCAGATTATTAAAGAGAAGAATGCTGCTATATTAAAAAGACAAGCTGAGATTCAGAAAGATAAGGAAATATTTGGTTGAATGGATGTTTGCCTTTTATTTTATTTCAGGTTCTGTTTATGGTTAATGTTTGAGAAGATCAAGAAGTGCTTAATGCTTTTTTAGTGACTTTAATATCAAATTTCTTTTGCAAATTAATTTGAAAATTGGTTAAGTGTGACATGGTGATTTGAAAATGATTTAGACTTTTTGGTCATCATTTTGCCAGTTAAGAATATTTACTGGAGGAACTTGACTTAAGAAATGACTGATCTTTTGAAGTTTTTAATAAATTAGAATTTTTATTCCAATGATATCAAATCAGGGATCAAATTGAGAATTTTTTACGTAAAATTTTTGCAAAAATACGTGACCTACAAATTTTGAGTAAAGGTACTCAATTTAAACTTATTTTGTAAATAAAATGTGTCATATGTAAATAATTTTCACAATATTCATTTGATGTAAATATTATTGTAATAAGATGCTCTATATGTAATAAAATAGTGAAGCTATTAATGTAATAATTCTCAAATAAGTGCAATAATAATTGTCATTTTATGCCGAATTATGAAGACATTTTTGCAAGGACTTTATTATTTGCTTTTATAGCTGACACTTAATTTCCACCAAGTGATCAAGTTCTGTCAACTGTTCAAGCAAAATAATAAGGCAACTATCTTTTAAAGCCCAGAGAAATTGAATTTAATAGGTGAAGATAAAATGTATTAATTTTGTTTTGCCTATTAGATTCATTTCTCTGGTGTTAAGAGTAGTTCTGCATTAGTTTCCTTGCATTTCAGATCTAGATCTACTCTGCATTCAGATGAAAGCTTAGTGTTTTTTTATGGCCTTAACTTGCCTATTGATTCAGTTGTAAACAACACTAAGTTTCACTTAACGCAGGGTGGAAATATGAATCAAATTAACTTGCTTTCTTTTCACTGATTGTTTCTGCTAAGTGAAGAAAATTTCAACCACTAATGTGATAACCAAATGATAATGGAAATATTAATCGTTAAGCTTTCACATTGATGGGAAAAATGGTGTATTTATTGTTTTGCCATTATATATCCATATTAATGATTGTTTACTTTTGTGCAATATTGGATTTCCATTTCTTCCAGATCGTCTTCCAGGTAAGGTGTTGTTTTTATTTTGTGCTTGTTTACCAAAGATATTAATGATCCTAATCTAATTATTTGTTGTTTTAAAGTTAATTAAAGGAGTTGTAAAGAGGTTTTCTAAATTTTTTATGTGTATTGCGAAGGCATCAATTTGCACTATTCCAATCTTCAATCAGATGTCTGTTGTTCCTGCCATTCCACTAAAACTAATGTGATGTGTTTGTTTGATGTGAAATAGCATATTTTGCAAGTAGTGATGTCATCAATCACTTAGTTTTAGTGTAATTGCAGGAACCACAGTCGTCTGATTGAAAATGAAATGGTGCAAAATTAATGCTTTCAGTGTCCCCGTTACACATAAAAAATTTAGAAAACCTCTTTACAACTCCTTTAAGTTATCCAATGATCCTTCCAATTTGAAATATATATTTGTTATTCCTGCCATATACTGTGATATTGTTGATATATTTTTGATACCGGTATATATTTATTTGTTATATTTTTTGCATGATATTGTATGTATGAATGATAGCATAAGAGGTTATATTGACAAAAGAAAATTTAAACATAGATTGTCTATATGTCATTAGTCAGAATATTTGCTTGATGTATTATGGTTCATATGGTCCATGTGACCTTAAATAAATTGAGGTAGATTGATAGAAGTGTGCGAGATTTGATGAGTTTTTTCAAAGCTTTAAATTAGAAATTATTGAAAAGGTGCTAGAGTATGCTTTAGATGTCTAGTGCTAGAAATGTGGTTGATGAGGAGAGTTGAAATCTAGGTTTGCTTTGGTCAGTGCTGTCATCTGCTTTAAGGGTGTCAATTGTTCTTTAGTGTGATTTTAACTGTGTGTGAAATGAATGTGGTAAAAACTGTGTCTGAAGTGTGAATGAAAAGTGTGATTTTAATACCATGGATGGTGTGTGTGGTGAAATTTGTGTGTAATGAAATGATTTTACTTTACCTATTACTTTTTCAGAAATATTCTAAGAATGACGATAAAAAAGAAGAAAATAAAAAAAAAATAGTTGCAATAAATTTGTCATTCTTTTTTTTCCTACCCATGTCTGCTGTTCAATCTGATCTAGATATGATTATCTCCCTTAGATAATGCCTGAATGTCATTTCTGACAATTTTGAGGTGCCAAAAATGTAACAAAATCTATATCTTTTTGATTTTGTATAAATGAAATGAATTAATCTCATCTGAACAGAGGGTTTTGTTAGGGTTTAATTCTCACATGCTGGGGCCCAGCCCCCACCTTAACGATGGGGCTGCATTTAGTCTGCCTTTATCTATGCATAGCTGCAACAAAAGATGTAGTCGGGGTGTCTGAGACAATTTTTTGATAAACTTATGTCATATGTGTTTGTCAAATTCAACACTTATTACAAACTTAAATAGTAAAATTTTAGGTAAACAGAATCATTAACAAAATGTGAAGTATCAAGTATATAACAAATTGTTACAGATGCTAAAAGGTTAAGCTTTATTTTGAGCTTCCACAAGGCTGTTTAATAGGCCTTGCCACAGTATGTGTTTATTGCCAGAGAGCCTAAATGCCTTAAAAACACAAAAACTCAGAAATATATCACTTTTGAAAACATTTTTATTATGCACTTAACTTACAAAGCATTAATTCAAGACACAAAATGATATTTGATGTCAGCTGAGATGATACAAAATAAATAATGAGAAATGATAGTAAAAAATATGGATTGTATTTGTATCCCTGTAGGTATAATAGGCCAATTCATTAGTCTCAAATGGTTGAGAGGATTTCAAATTAAAAACAATACTGCATGAAATGGGAAAGAACAGTTTGGATATATAAATTGAAACATGTCACGACATTTGATTATAAGCAAACATTGCCTAGTCAGCTACTTAAAGGGATTGTAAAGAGGTTTTCTAAATTTTTTATCAATTTGTACCATTCTTTTTTTCAATCAGATCTCTAATTGAGAAATATGCTTGTATCACATAAGGCCTTCGCGATTAGTGAGGTTATCAAACACTTAGTTTTAGTGGAATTGGAGATAACACAGACGTCTGATTGAAAATTAGAATGGTGCTAATTGATACTATCAGTGTCCGCGATAAACATAAAAAATATTTTAGAAAACCTCTTTACAATCCCTTTAATCCAATTATAGGCTGTATTCCATGTATAAACATACTTCCCTTATCCCTAGAAAGGTTCACAAAAACAAAACAAACATGGTAATAATTACCAACGAAAATTAGGGAGTTAAAGGGCTGATGTTTATCAAATATTAAAATTACTTATTGAAACTAAATGTACGAGGAGCTCATGGAGTAGTGATTCACACACTGTTTTACTGGATCAAATTGTTGACACTGGATAGTCACAAGTTACGAAGATCAAAAACTAGATCCAATTTTTAGAAGAAAATCGAACAGAAGCAGCTAGCTGAAATTGCAATTTTCAGTCAGTAGCTAGCTGTTAGTTGAAGTGGAACTTAGTCCACTTAGTATTGTTGTGAGGTCTTTTAAGAAGGGGACTTCAACAACACAACCTTGAAGGTTACAGTCTTTAAATACTAGAGTTTTTAAAGGAAATGTCACGTTTAATTCTTATTGTCTGAGCAAATCAACAAGTTTTTGGAATTAGAATACCAGCCTCATAACAGTACTGGTAGTCTTAGAATGTCTTTGCCTTGATAAATATATAATCTTTTGTAAGTTTACATTGAAAAGAAACACTCTCCTAGAAATTTCAACCCAAAAAAGTCACAAAATTTGGCTGAAAATTGTCCTCTGTAAAAACAAATTTTGAAGACATAATGCAAAGACATTCTAAATACTAGTTTGAAGCTGATATTCCAATTCTCATAAACATGATAGAAAAAATTCAAAAGACTTTTTACTTTGCTCAGACAATAATCTTTAAGGAAAATCATTTATTTACCTAAATTTATCATTTTCATAGAGGCACAAAGTTTGAAATTTCAGAACGTGTCCTTTTTCATGAAACTAAAAGTATTCCATGATAGTGATGCCAATTTTACTTTTGTTTTGCTATCGAAAAAAAAAACACATCTTGTGACCAAATTCATGAAAAAGACATGTCATTTCCTTTATTGAACCTTTGAAAAAAGTTAAAAAAAACTTTCTATAATAAACAACTATAACAATACAATTAAAATACATATATAAAGCCCTCACACTGGGTAAAAAATAAGTAAGAGAAATTAAAACTGGATTTACAGATGGAATTTCATTTGATCCGTTTTGGTAGTGTAGGATGTACATAAGACTAAAAGGATTCAAGTTGTAAGAACTAAAAGATCTAGAGAAAATTGCTGGCCAAACTGAAACCTGTCTTTAAAGGGGGGAGGTGTGCCATTTTTGGGGGGTTGATTTCAGTCTTAGATGTAAATAGTCTTCAGAAGTACTAGAAATCCTTTAAAAATACTTCCAACTAGGAATTTTTTAACAGAGTATCTTAAATTGAAGAGTTGTCATTTTAAAATTCAAACACAGATAATTCTTGATACATGGATTTGAAGGCTCAAATTTCGCAGGTGAGCAGTGAATACTATTACTGATTAGCTTGGTTAAAAAATTCCAGTTTCTGAGACTAAAGTATGATTGGTAAAAAAAAATGGCCTACCTGTCCCTTTAATAACATCAATTGATCATAGATCTTATAATACAAGAGACTTTGAAATTTTGTATAGATTTTCTTTTATATATTTAAAATTTTCTGTTGGACTTTTTTGTTCTACTGATGCCATTTTCTTAGCGGAATTAAACAACCATTTTGGTCAGATCGTGGAATTAATTGTAAGGTTTTGACTCTGTGATAAGTAGTACAAAAACAAAGACCCATCCATATTTCATATAATTTAAGTAATTTAGGGTAAGAATACAAATAAAAAGAATTAGCAGAAGACATTGTATCTAGATATGTTTTGTAAGTTAAGTTGTAAAAAAACAATTCCTGTTATTTTTGTATATAAGTAGTATAAAATATAACTTGTTATTATTCTGTTCAATTCTGCAGCTCACTGTTTATTTCAATCTATTTGTATATACTGTAAGTAGAGATCAGCCTTCTAGTAGTGCTAGAAACATCATTAAATTCGCCTAACTTTAAGATTTTAGAAAGATTTCTAATTTTTGCAAGTGTGTAAGAAAAATTGAGTGTTCTATTAGCACCATTACAATACTCCATTTGTAATCATGTCATTGCAGAAAAATTGATGATGGAATTATATTTTCATTGTAACAAATACCTTTGATACACAAATGAACAAAAGAAAACCTCTTTTGAATCCTTAAGTAGTTTTGATTACATAATATACTGTATTGATAAAAGAATAGTTTTTTTCGTCTACAAGTTATTGTGGTTATTGCCAACTTACAGTGTTAGGTGAATGTTCAGTTATGATGTTTCTGGCTCAAGATAACCAAGGTGGGTTTTTGTTACAAATCTGATTAAGAGTATTATAATGTAAAGCCAATTTGATTCACAAATACAACATATTCAGTCCTTTTGCTTTGATTGAAAAAAAGATGAAAATGAATAATGAAAAAACAGATTCATCATTATAAATATTTAACCTGTATAATGCTTTCTCAGCTAATTTTGGAGGAATGGGGCTAACTGTATCATTTTTCAGAAAGAAAATCTGACATGTAGTTTGTAATCAAAGAAAATGTGACAGTAAACACGACAATAGTTTTCAGGATATCATCAATGATCGCCCATATAGGTAATAACTGCCTCAATACTACTATGCTATTTATTTTTTCAATTACAGAGGAACCAAACAACAGATTTCAACATTGAAAAGTGATACAGTAGCTGAAATTACCTGATCAGACAATTAAGGTGACCATATATTTCTAAAAAAATTCAAGCAATATTGTAAGCGCTCACATTGTTAAGAATTTAGAAGGTTCCATTTGTAATTCTGGTTGAGTATTCTCAATACATATCGCTAGGATGTCCTAGGGTCTTAAATTCTTACTACCACTTTTTGTAGGATATCCTAGCGAGTGCTAAGATCGTTTCGAGAATACGAATATTTGAAAGCTGTAGGATTGGACTGTACTGGAAGATGTGTGACCGATTGTTTCAATGAACATACATATAAAAATGATTAATAAATATGAGACACTGCTATGATTCCACAGCACTACTTGCACTGTGTTTTCTGTCTCTACCAAAAGTAAAAGATCCTTTCCGCTCTTTCAAACTGGTATGATGAGATAACGGTGTTTTGTAAAGTACACTTCTAGTCCTCCGTAAACTGTCACATCGATCTTGAGCATGTTCCTTACCCGCTTCCTTTAAGGCAACAGTGGCCACCATGTCTATACTTGAATATTCTATAGTATCTTCAGATGATTTTGGCACTGATTTCTTTGGTTTAGTCAGAGAATTTGAAGGAGGACCTAGATCCATCACCAGATAGTTCAATTCCTCCTGATCATCACTGATAGGGGTCAAAGGTTGTAAAAAGGCGTGTTTAGGAGAAATAGGAGGTGATTCAGAACTAACCGAGGCTTTAGGCGATGTTGACTTTCCAGCTTTCGTATCCCATAAATGCAAGTATACATCACTTTTTTTCCCCGTTCCTTCCATCAAACGCAAGGCAGAACTGGATGTGATGTCTTTACGATACGAGACACTTTCAGAGATACCATGGAGGGAAATATTGACACTTTCAGAATCACTATCACTTTCTTGATGATAACTTTCTGATCGTTTTAATAAAGGTTTAGAAGTATCAGTACCGTATTTTGATCGTACACTACTAGTTCGACGTCTGCTAGTTCTAGATGAACTTTCTGAACGTCTCCGAGAAACACTACTTCTCCGCGATATGCTATCACTACGTTGTGTTGAGGATACACTACTGTGACGCTCTTTGGCAGGGGCACTATCACTATTAGATACGCTATCATTTCTAGTCCTATCACGAAGTCTGGCAGTGCTGAGTTGTTTCTTAAGGCACTTATTTGGTAAGGGAATCCACGGAGATGTGGGGACTGAATCATCACTTTTACTGCTTTTGGATTTATTAGTGATCGGGGAACGTATAGTACCAGTTCCTTCCACATTGGAAGCACCAGGTTCATGGATATCAAAAGTAAACACGGAATTGGTAGAGGGACTAGTAGGTGAGTTTGAAGATTCACTTGATGCAGTACGCCTTTCAATAATAGCATATTCATATCCAAAACGTGGCCGTAAGACAGTTTTTGCAGGGCTACTCTCTATCATAGAGTCAGAATAATTGTTTGTATCTAGATATTCATTAGATGATAACGACACTATATCATCATCTTGTTCTAAGCGTGATCTAATGTCTTCCACGGACACTAACAAATGATTACATTGAAGAAGAGCTCTTTGATAAACTGTTAAACTGATATCATCTAAAATACAAAATAAAAGTTTTGGTAAGAAAACATGAACTATATGGGTCAATATCACGGAAAATCTAGTGATGAAAAAAAATGTTGAAAAAAAATACATCAGCATCTTTTGAGGTTATGAATGTTACAACGGCAAAATGAAAATCTAGGGTAATGAATGTTACAATGGAAAAATGAAAATCTAGGGTAATGAATGTTACAACAGCAAATGAAAATCTAGGGTAATGAATGTTATAATGGAAAAAATAAAAATCTAGGGTAATGAATGTTACAACAGCAAAATGAAAATCTAGGGTAATGAATGTTACAACAGCAAATGAAAATCTACGGTAATGAATGTAACAATGGCAAAATGAAAATCTAGGGTAATGAATGTTACAATGACAGAATAAGAAAAATCTAGGGTTCTGAATGTTACAATCGCAAAATGAAACTTGAATAATGAACATCTATGAAATGTGATAGCTACAGTTTAGAAAGATATTGTCAAAACATGCAAAGAGAATATTTGTGGAGAGGAAACATGCTTTATAATGGTAGGCCATAGATTGGGTTCAGAGGGACAAATGATAAGTAAGTGTAGATAATAGAGAGAATTAATATTGTTTTAAATGATTAGTAAGGTATCAATATAACTGAAGAATTATATTATAGATATGTTCTACATACAAGGCAGGAATAGTTTGTTTATCATAAGTGTGAAATAATTCAAATTCTTAACAAATATATCAGAGCCTTTATAGGCTGGTTGAAATAAGGAACAAGTTGATGCAGTCCAAGAAAATTTTTCATGTTTTAAACATCATGGCATTTCAATATACTGACAGAAAAATATTTTCTTCATTTCTTTTAATTTGTTGTTCATAAACATTTTTTAAAGGATTGTAAAGGGGTTATCTCAAAACATGCTTTATCACGCAAGGAAGGTCCTTTGCATCAGTGACGTCATCAAACACTTAGTTTTAGTGGAATTGCAGGAACGACAGACCTCTGATTTGAAATGGGGCAAATTGATGTTGTCAGTGCCCCTGACACACAGAAAAAAAATTTGCAAGACCTCTTTACAATCCCTTTAATACATATCACTCACTATACAGCTTCCACTATATCTATTCTACAGTTCTACACAATTTGAGATGACATCAATAAAATAATTTCTATTATTAATGTGCATCATGTTTAACAGTTTAAAGACATGCTAACAATTAATTAGTCTTAACAAAAGGGTTGAAAAATAATTAGTCTTAACAAAAGGGTTGAAAAATAATTAGTCTTAACAAAAGGGCAATCAAGAAAGACAGCTCAATACCTTTACTTCAGAATTGTCACATCAATTTTCTGAAATCACAGATTAAAAGGAAACAATTACCCAAGCTAAAAGACCAACCATTTCTTAATTGCTTTCCCCCCCTCCCATACCACAAATGATGTAAAGAGACCTCTACAATAATCTCCTCATCTGTCTCAGATAATTAAAAGCTTTTGAAAATGTTTATTCAGTCAGATTGCAACACTAATGATTACACACCATTTTTGATGATGAAGCCAAAAATAATTTAAAAAAAAACATCCTTATGAAACGATATGAAAACCATTTTAAAGTGCTTAAGTTATGACCTTCAACAACCATATTTTGATCTGATTCTAAAGAAGATGAAGCACCAGACATACCTGTGAGACTATCTCTAGAAATATCACTGGGATCACTATCAGAGTCCACATCAACTGCTTTGGTCCCTTGTTGAGGTGGTGCTGTGGATGTCCGCTTGTTCTTAGGCTCTTTCATCATTACATAAATGGATTCCTGTTCATTTGAATGTGGTGTTGAAGAAGGTGTTGTTTCTACCACTGGTGACAAAGTGGGGTACAGTTTATAATTTTTGGGAGGTAGAAAAGGTGGTAAGGGTGGAGCAACCTCTTCGGGATATACACCTTCATACCCAATTTTGGACAAAGACAACGTGAGCTTGGATTTTAATTCTGACATAAAAGTGTAGGTTGGTTTCTTTAGACTTGTGTCATCCAACAAAGCTATCATTTTTTCATCATCTGTTTGGGAAGAATCAAAATGGGAGTAAAGGTTCTTGGTTGGAGGATCTTGCTGCACATGGAGAACTGTTAACACTCTCATCTCTTTGTTAACATCTTCTTGGATTTCTGTTTTATTGGAACTGTTCAGCTTAATAGAAGATTTGCTTTGAAATGTTTCTAAAGGTTCCTTAGATTTCTCTGATTGAGTAAAGACCTCATCATTTAAAGAATCTGCTCTTAAGGATTCATTGACCAACTTGTCGGTTTCTATCTCCTCCTCTTGGAAACTTCTTCTGTTTGGAAAACTAGATGATCTCTGCCGAATGATCTTCACTGGACTGCTTGAAGTTGATGATTTGATGGATTCACAATCTTCAGAATGACTTTTCTCTAAGATATTAGATCTAGATGTTTTGATATTAAACATCAAATTTTCAGTACTTTGAGTTGCCTTCTGATCTTTGGAGTTTCTTCTCTTAAAACGTGCTAAAAAACCTTCCTTAGTAGTTGGTTCTGGAGATGCAGTAGCTTCATCTTGAGCTGTGGGTTGATTTGAAATATGGCTAACATAAACTCCAGCAGGTTTCTTGTATTGTGGCTGGAAGTCTATAAGATTCTGAAAAGGCATAACTGGTTTTGGAGTAACTTGGGAGCCTTTAGCTTCTCCAGCCTTTGTAGTACTCACATAAGTCTGTAGAGTTTGCAATTTCTGTATGACTGAGTTCCTTTTTGTGATTATTGGACTTCCAGTTTCCACTGACGCTGATGGAGTATTGACTGGTTTTTCTTCTGAAACTGATCTCTTACGAATGTTTTTGGCCTCCATAACCATATAATTGCTTTCTCTAATGGGCGGTGCTGGAGCTTGTTCTGTGGGGCAATCAATTGTATCATAGATGGGACTTCTGTTCCTAATTTCCTTATTTACATATGATGATGATTCTTTTTGGAACATAGCTGCCATATCCATGTAGCAGCTCATTACATCTGCATTGCCTTTAGACAATCTGCGCTGATCCTGGGAATCATTGTATGTTATTGACTTCTTTCTTTCTCTTGGTTCACAAGGGAAATCTCCCATCATTAAATAAGTATCTTCCACTACTGGTTTGGATGGTACTGGTACAGGCACGGGTACAACTTGGTCATATGACTGATTCTTAGTACTGTTGATACCATTTTTGCCTTGTGATCCTAGAGATCTGCTGCGATTTCTACTGGGCGGTATAGGTGGTGGTGTACTTGCTGAAAATGATGTTGAGTTTCGACTAAGTCTATTTTTCCGCAACAACGCTGGTCCTTTGGGTGGAAGTTCTGGCGGGGGTGTTTCTGGTCTTGGAGGAGGTTCATTAGCATAAATTGGTTCCCTGATCCATGCTGGAGTAAGTTGATTGTGGTAATCAGAAGACCGAGATGAATTTAAGGACTCATTGGATCTTTTTGCTGGACTTCCTGTACTGGGTACTGGAGATTTGTTAAGACTTCTGGTACTAGCTCCGGTAACTAAACCTTCTTTACTAAGATGAACATGTCCATTATCTTCACCAACATCAAACTCTGACAGATTAACATAGGGTAAAGGAGCAGAAATTTTAGTTCTCTTCTTCACCTTGGTTAAGTCTGTATGACTTGAGGACGCTTTATGAGAACTTTCAGTGGAAGAGTGAACAGATTTTGATGAAGTATCAGTTTCTTTTTTGGATTTGTTGGGGAGACTAGAAGCTTTTTCAGAGAAACTGAATTTTTCTCGAGCCATCTGAGCAGCAGGATCATCTTTCTTACAGACTAAAAGAATCTCATCCAAAAGTGAAATTTCTTTATGGAGGTCATTTTCTTGCTTCTGGAGTTTTTGCATTGCTTCCATCCTTTTGGATCGATCAAAAGCAGTCCTTGCTTCATCTTCAATAATGCATAATGGATTGATGGTCAAAGGTTTATTTTTCTGATAATTATGGTTGAAATTGCCTGGACTAGCATCTGAGGAGAAATTTCTGTTTGGTGATGATGGTGTATTGGTATAAATATGATTATTAAATGATTGAGACAGATTATCAGATAACAAGCGAGACAGATCACTGTTGCCAGATTTTAACTCAGAGCAAGAGACAGAGTAACGATTGGTGTTTGGTTTCCTGGTATTGTTGTTTGGGGCAGAGTTCTGTCTAAAAACTTCCCGGATGAGTTTAGGAGGAATATCATAAGCTGCCATCATCCTCTGTCTTTCAAGATTTTCCATTCCCATTTGTTTGAACTTCTCAGACAGACTTGCCATCCTTCTGTAATCCATCACGCTAATGGAGTGACGTTTATGGAATCCCATCTCATCTGTCTCGTTGAGGTTATCATTACCACTAGGACTAGGACGGTCTTCCGGCCTTAATGGGTTGTTATTGTAGATGTTGCTGAAGGTATGGAAGGAGTCAAAGGCATCACTGAACTTGGATCCTGCATCAAAGAAAACAAATTCCAAAATTAGGACTTGCTGTTACATCATGCCACAATCTTCAAGTCTGGTCTACGTATATATAATGCATGCAGGTTGGTCTGGAACATTCCACATTGGTTCTACTAGTGTTAGATACTAAATGAAGAAGAATCTCTTCCATATCATTCCAAAACATGAACATTCTCTCTAAACTAGCAGGAACAAAATTTTCTAATGGGTCTGTACATGGGAAAAATCACATGTACCATTACAAAACTTACAAAACGTTTTTCTCTTGCAGTATTAATATACAAAGTTATCTAAACTACACGGACATGGAAAGCAGCTATAATTGTTTTAGACAATTCAAATGAATCATATTCATTACAACAATAGGATAAAAGACAAACAAAACACTACTTCTACTGAGAGAAACATGATACACATTAATATTAGAATTATTACCTACATAATGGACAATTGCTATCTGAAGACCAAACTTTTTCAGCCTTTATAGAGCAAAAGACTTAAAAGTGAAGGCAATCTTTCACATCAGTTTGGAAGGAGGAGAAACAGATGAATGAGACATTTTGGAGATGCTGTCTTTTGGAATAGGAAAATTTCGAATTAATTTTAGAAAATGATCTGATTGTATCTCGTGATGTTGAACTATATAGTAGTGGCACGAGAAGCATGTTTACTCTTTTCGAAACACCCGATCGTACTACTCTTGGGGGGAGTCCACTCCTAGACAATTTCTACTCTTCATTTTGTCATACTTTGGACGAGGTTTTTATTAACAGATTTTTTTATTTATATCAAAGGTTCAAAATTTGTGTGTGGTGTGTAATGAGCCAAATAATGCCCAATAAAACACATCTTTGTGGTATTTCAAGAAAAAGCATCTTCAAAGCTTATGAGTATGAGTTATGGATCATGCATGATTAGGAAAAATGTTTAGGATGATGATCATGATATATGATTATAATTATTCATGAATTAAAACTATTCAATAAACAATGCAGAAAATGCAAAATACAGATCATACTAGAATTAACAATCATTCAAAATACACAGAGCAATTGGAGCTGCATTAAATGGACTGATCAAAAATTTGCAATTGGTGTTCAATGCATGGACTGCATGTAACATTATTTCATAAAACAGATATTGGACTAATAATGAAGCTCCTCCAACTTTTGCTCAGAAATGAAAGATGTTCTGTGAATGATATGCTGATCTGATTGAAGACCAGAAAGAGGTCAAATCTTGCAGATCCTTATCAGATAAATTCAATATATCTATCAGAGACCAGGGTCAGCAAGTTATTGATGGCATTACTATTTGAATTTCAAAGATTTAATCCATTTTTTGAATCTGAGTTGTCTTTATATACAGATACAATAATATCTTTCAATATACAGAGAAAATACAACAGAAAATCTATCATTTCATTTCAAGCAATCTAAATTCAATTGAAATGCACAGAATAACATGGTATCTATGGGCAACAAAATTTTGTCTCATTTTGTGAATCATCTGTTGACAAACAGAACTCGTCAAGAAATTGTCACCACATGTGGTACGAAAAATCTTTTTGAATCCATGAAATTGTAAGCTAAAAGTTTTGTTGCCATAAAAATCTAATCAAGTTGACATTGAATATGTATTTAAATATGAAAGTATTTCATTTATTTGTAATATCAATTTAAATATGAAATACATGTAAATGCACTTTTCAAAGTCCCACAAGCAAAAGCATGACAAGCATGTTGCCAAAGGGATCTCATATTTGATTAACCTCTTCCAAAATTCAAATTTTATGTTACAGATAAATGTGTCAGGAATCCTTTAACAACGCCAAAAGAAATTTTTTGAGGGGGTGGGGGGAGTTGCTGTCAATGTCAACTTGAACAAACTGTACTGTTTCTACTTACCTCTTTTATCAGCCATGCGTTGACAACTGCTGGTTCTTCCCATGGCAGCTAATCTAATAATTTCACCAATATCCTCTATTTGTTCTGATATCAAAGCATGGAGACCAGCTCCTAACAAATATAACAATATAACATAATGCATGCTGTAAACTTTTTATATTTCTCAGTATCTTATTATACTTCTGATACATAGACTGGTAACACCATGCTGTTTTACCAGAGGTGTTTCCCAATTTCAGTCTCAGCCTTTTTTCTCCCTGCATAATTTGACCGAATATTTTGCTTGACTCATCTCAATCTTGTAGAAGTCACCTGACTAGTAATTAATTAAAATATTATTTAAATTAATTAACCAATCAGATTACTGTATTTCTTAAAATCTGAATTTTATCTTCATCCAAGATTCAAAATCCGGGGGGTGGTCCGGGATATACTGGGGTATTTTGTCCAGGGTTACTCCAGGCTGAAGTAAAGGCATGTGGGACCGGGGCTTTAGAAGAAATGGCCATTGCTCATCCAAGTTGCAAACCTTGTCTAAACATAACGATATTATCCTAGATTAATAAGTAATTTTATATAAGAAGTATTCAGTGTCCAAGTAAAAATCGTGCTAATATCAGGGATTTCAGATTGTCGACATGAAGTTTTACAGGGCACCACTGTACTTACCTTTGTTACAACGAGATCCACCTTCAAATAGAAATTTACCCTCTACAGTACCAAATCTTCTCAGATCTGAGATCTGCCAACATTGTAATATCTTTGGAGGTACATTGGAAGTTAGACAGAATTTCTGGCCCTGTATATGCATTCTGATGAGGTCTTGTGGTAATTTACTATTTGATGGCATTTTGTGAACTCTAACTGGAAACTGATGTTCTGAAAATATATGGAAACTTTTTAAAGACCAACTAGCTGTAAAGAGCATAAGATGAACTCTTTTCATTTAGAGTCACATTCATGCCAAAGGGCTCTTCACCTTTGTTCTATGACTGAAACTAATTAAAGGTATTGTAAAGAGGTTTTCTAAAAAATCTATGTGTATTAGGGATACTGAGAGCATCAATTTGCAATCAGATATCTGTAGTTCCTGTACTTCTACTATAAATCAGTGTGTGATGACGTCACTAATTGCAAAAGGTCTTTAAACTTCTGTGATATAGCATACTTTACAATTAGTGACATTATCATACACTTAGTTTTAGTGGAATTGCAAGTACCACAGACATCTGATGGTGCAAATTGATGGTGTAAATTGATGCTATCAGTGTCCCTGATAAACATAAAAAAAACCTTGAAGTCCTCTAAAAATGTGCATTATCATCTGATAAGTTTATGCTGTAATAACTTCAGGAAGTTTCATTAGCAATTTATGCCAATATAGGTTAGTCATGAGATCAGTGATATCTGCACCAAAAATATTAATAACACCGTTGAAGTGCTAACAATCTTAACTTCAATTTCAGTTTAATAGCAGGAGAATTGGACATAATATTCTGAAAATTTTTACAGCTTACGTAAGTTGAACTAAATAATATAAATATTGAGACTTTTTCTAATATATTCCATGTTGAATGTGAAATCATTTAATACATTTAAGTACAGTGTATAATTATAAAATTCCAAAAGTGTTTTTGATTGTTTATAAAATGTGATTAGTTCATTTGATATTTCTGAAATATTCTATATCAATACAAGTTCTATCAGCAGCACCATATTTCATATCAGCATTTGGCCAAACCAAATTTAGTAACCCATCACAAAGCAGTGCCTTATAGATACTTAATGAAATGATTCAACAGTTTTATATCTGATTAAGACTAAATGACAAGAACAGCTGGTATAAAAACATCTCTAGTGGCAAATTGAACATGACTAGTATGATGGAATCTAGATGAACTTATCAGTCCAATAGCAAATTACAGACTGATAAGTCATGATAAATCTTTCAGATGTTAATCACAATATACCTAGAGGAATATTTGACCAATATTATCAAGTGCTAGCATGGTTGATGCATTAGACTTGATTACACTTCATGCACACACCTGGTTTTATCATACCAATTGGAAAAGGGTAGCACTACATTTTTGTCTTATGATATGAAAACTTATCAATTTTATCAAATAGAGAGTTTCTGTAGCACAATTGGTTAGAGCATTGGATTATTTACATAACATCAGGTAGTCATGGGTTCTAATCTTGGTCAGAAGGTTAAGGTCTTTCCTGGTTACAACCCAGCTGTGATTTGAAACGGATACATATGAATGAGTATGGGTCATCCAGGAAAGATCAATGCCACAATGTTTGGTTGAGGACCTGCTGGTAGAAAGTTGTAATTTGTCCAATTAATTCTGAAGGTGTTGAATGTAATTTTTTTGCTTGTTATTGATTGATGTGCATGAATTACACCACTTCTTATAAATGGCTCAATGTCTAATTATCATAATGGAATCTGAAGATAGCAGGTGCAATATAAGATGAAATGCTGCAAGTCAGGTACCAAATGTCTATATCTACATCTCTGATCTACATCTGAAGTAAGGCACATGGTAATGTCTTGTGATGTGCAAATTGCAAATCCTTTCAGATCTTATTACTGAACAGATGGTCATAGGAAATTTCCAATAGAGTACCTTATTTTATGTATTTTAAACTTAATATTTCAACATAGCCTATACTCTCTTTATTTCTTATCAATATTTGATGATATATTTCATAATCAAGGGAAATTACTCTGTTAATGATCTTTTTAGTCTGTAATGATCATTCCTTGGTGGATCGCTTTTTTATCAACCCATAGGTCTGCCCAAATAGTATCCCTTTTTGAAGAGTTCACTAATAATTGATAATGTTGGATCGAAATTTGTTCAAATATGTTTTTTATGAAGGCCATAGCTTAATTATATATTTTTAAAGGAGCATCTCAATATTTTTAGGTAAAATTCTAGTTTACATTTTCAAGTATGGTTGATTCCCTACTTCAATCTAGGAATTTTACTCAGTATTTCTATATATGTCTTTTCTATATATGACTGAGTATCTTACATTGATTGACATTAAAACACGAATAATTCTGGACACAGATGGATTGAAGGCTCTAATTTCAACAGTGAGCTGTGAACACTATTACTAATTAGTTCTACTAAAAAATTCCAGTTTCTGAGACTAAAATATGATTGGTCAATAAAATGGCCTACTTGTCATCAAAAGTATCAAAACACAACTATGGTTTAAGGCAAAATAAATGTTATTTATACTACAGCAGTGAAATCAAACTTGAGACAGGTGTTTCTTGTAAAAAGAATTTACAATCCAATTTTTATAATATTTGTCTTATAAATTTTTAGGGTAAAACAGGTTTTGATCTAGTCATAATTGACTCATAAAAATTCCATATTTAATGGTTAAGACCTCATTAAAACAAAATATCCACCTGTTCAATTTGTAATACCATAATAATTTAATGAGCCAAACATAAGCCAACATTAAAACGTGAGCGACCATAATAACTTGTGGCAGTCGTCACATTATGGATGTGAACATAATTTGTATGGACATAATTTTGTGGTAAATCATTTGTTGGAAATAACCGTGCCATATCTTGCCAAAAAAAATTTTTTATTTAAATTTTAATTAAATTTTGTTGTTAATTATGCTTGTACCACATAAGGCCCTTCACTATTAGTGACGTCATCAAACGATTAGTTTTAGCAGAATTGCAGGAACCATAGACGTCTGATTTAAAATTGGAATAGTGCATATTTATATAATCAGTGTCCCTATTGCACATAAAAAATTTAGAAAAACCTCCTTACAATCCCTTTAAGAGTACATTGAAAATGGAAAAGGCAATGCATCTAATAGTAAAATCTTCATAATATTTCACAATTTCATCTAGACACATTTTACAATCAAATCCTGTCGCTTCAAAAACAGTTAGTTCTCAAATTTGTTAATATATTTCTATTAAAAATCATGGAAGAGATATGGTTAATTTTAGACCGAGATATAAACAAAGAAAGAGTTATTTTTAGCTTGTGTTTATCAATTACACAGTTTTTTTTATGGACTAATGAAATAAAGGTAGCTCTCTTGGTAATAAAATTGAAGTAGAATTGGTTGAAGTGTTATAAGTATGGTTTAAATTAAGATCTTCTACAATGATACTCATGTTGATAAAAAACTTCCTCTTTTAAAAACTTATAAAATGCTTTTTATATGATAAAAGAAACCTTACATGACCAATTTTTTGATAAAACATATTCATTTTACCACAACTACAGGAATCTATGGTATCAATTTTTTGATAAAACATATTCATTTTACCACAAATACAGGAATCTATGGTATCAATTTTTTGATAAAACATATTCATTTTACCACAAATACAGGAATCTATGGTATCAATTTTTTGGTACAGTTTGATCTTGAAGAACTCATGTATTAACATCAAATGAAATAAAATACATCCATCTTTTTTACACCTGTTTGGCCTAATGAGGAAGGCCAATGCCATACAATGTGCAATGAGGGAAATTTGGCCTACACATTTTCAATTTCAATCTGTTGAGTGACCTATAGATTGTATCAATAGATTTTTTCGTTTTGATCACTCATTCATTGTGGATTAAAATTGCACAATGCATATTTTTCGACAGTTCCAAATTGTCAAATCACTTAAGGTTATGTAGGAGCAAAACCAGTTTTTGAAAAAAATATCACAAATTACATAACAAAATTTGAAAAGAAACATCTGAAAACAACAAAGCGATGAGATATGTACCCATACAGCTGGAGCAACTAAAGATGGAAGATGATTTGGTCATGATCACCAGACAATATCGGCTGATAAATATGGCCAGGCATTAATGGCAGATTTCTGTCTGTTCAAATCCAAACAGCAACACATGATGGACACTTTTCAAAAGAAACGTTGCATAAACTGCTTTGTTACTTGAATTTTGACTGACATTGGACTGGATTTTTTGCAAGTCTTGATTATCAGTAAACCAACTTATCTACAGCCTCATCAAATAAACTTACCTTCTCCTAAACTTCTTCTGATCTTGATTTCAAACTGGATCAAGTCTTCCCGGTTTTCAAAAGAGAATAATGTAATTTGTTTTTGACAGATGATAGCCATGATGTTGTTTTCTTTCTCGTAGGTGAAGCCAGACTGGAGACCATAGAAATGTTCAATAGGAAAACAGGATTTTGGTTTACAACCATCTTTAATGGCTTCTTTGACATCTTTATATAATAATACTTGTAACCGATCTGAAAATATAAACAAAATTTAATTAATTAGATTTCATAATTCAATTCTATGATATCATTCTTGATTAAAAGGCCATGGTTTGCCATTTTCTGGGGTTGATTTGAGTCTTGAATATATGTAAATAGTCTTCAGAAGTACTAGAAATGTATGAAAATCACATAATTCCTTCAAAAATACCTCAAACTAGTAATTTTTTTTCTATTTCTATACACATCTTTTCTATATATGGCAAGAAAAGATGACTCGTCTTTTTGACTTTCAAACGTGGATAATTCTGGGTACACATGGATTTGAAGGCTCAAATTTCAACAGTGAGCTGTAAACAATATTACTGATTGGCTTAGCTAAAAATTCTAGTTTCTGAGAAACTGATGGCGAACCTGTCCCTTTAAGGTAAAAATAATTAAATTCTTCTATGTCAAAATTCAAAGACAAGCCCTCCTCTTGTATTTATCTTTTGAAATGAACAAATTTGAAAATGTCAACTATTAGCCATTCTTCCTCTCTTATAATGCCCGGGGAAATTTTCTTCTTATAAATCTAGAGAGCTGTGACGAAATTGTAAAGTTATGTTTGTTAAAATAACAAAATCCTCACAATGTATTTCTACTTTTTTAAAAGATCAAATTGACGAAAAATAATAATGAAAATACTTGAGAATGATTCGTACCAAATATCAAGTTAGAAAGACGTAGAGTTGAAAATTAGTAGTTTTTGTCAATTTTCAACCAATCATGCCTCAGGCTTTGAAGTTTCGACTGCTTTTATTGTACACAACCAATAATTTGACACTCTTTTCTAAACTGAACAAAAATTTGGAAAACAGTCAACAAAAACATGAAGAAATAGTCTTGATAAGTTTTGTGTGGATGGTCTATGGCATATTAGGTAAGAGCGTCAGTAAGATGTTTAGTTACATCAAGCAAACGGTTGTCTTGGGTTCTAATCTCAGTCAGTGTGTGAAGTCATGTAACTTCATCTTTCCTAATTATTCCAGTTGATCCAGCTGGGTACAGATAATACAGGAAAGATGAATTTCTAAAAGTTTGGCCAAGGGACCAGCTGGAAGGAAGGATCCTCCTTAAAGGGACAGATGTGCCATTTTTTTAACAATCGTACCTCAGTCTCAGAAACAGCAATTTTTGGCTTAGCCAATCAGTTATTGTGTTCACAGTTCACTGCCAAAATTTGAGCCTTCAAATCCAAGTGTGTCCAGAATTTTCCATGTTTGAAAGTTAAAAAGACGAGTTGTTTTTTTGAGACACTGCCATATACTGAAAAGACATCTATAGAAATAGGAAAAGGTATTCCTAGTTTGAGATATTTTTGAAGGAATTGCGATTTCTTGAACTTCTGAAGACTATTTACATATTATTTGAGACTCAAATCAACCCCCCAAAATGGTACATGTGTCTCTTTAACATTAGTTGTTATCCTTGTAAGTAATGGCTGATTTTTTTTTAAATTTCCAAAAATCCCTATATCCCTATTTATAAGCTATACAAATTTTCTACCACACAAAGTCTTTATTGTTACCCTAAGCAAGTTTAAATTTCAATGCATGTGCAGCAGTAGTGGCCCTTTATTTAGCTACAAAAAAACTGAAGCCAGCAGCAATAAAGACAAACTTCATACAGGTCTATCATTATCCTCAATAAACTGATAACATTCCACCTGAAACAAGATAGTCCTTACATTGTCACTCCATACAAACACTGTCTATTGTCTACAGGGGCATACCTATTACACTTCTTCTTACCTAGACTCTTATTCAATATCCTGGCCAATTAGTCAGTTCGACAGGCCCCGACAAGATATAACCCAGGTATAGTCGTACAAGGTTCGGGGAGGAAATAGAGACTTGCTGTGAAGTTTATAATAGATAGTTTAACACTGTGATAGAGGACCTCTTTAACACAGCTTTGTCACATTTGACTAGCTACTTGACACAAAATACATGTACACTGAGTAAAAAAAACAACATTGAATGAAAATATTGGTCGTGTAATTACTTGTTTGAGATATTGATATATTTTGCAGTGTACATGATAATATTCAATACATAGGCAAAAGACACATTTCAATGGGTTACTTAAAAATGGGTTCCCTTATTTCCATTTATTAAAATGAAAATGCTAATACTTATATGAATAGAAAGTAGATGTGTTCTAATGACATGGAAAAATACCAGTTTGTCTCAAATATTTCATAATTAGCTAAATTAGAAGAGAAATACCAGCAGAATTCCAATGAGTGACGAAAGGTCAAAAAGTATTTTTTTGTTTATCCAGACTGTACATACATGCACATCTATCATTGGTTAAAACTCTTAATTATATGCAATAAGAACATAACGATATGATTAAGAATACATGATAATTCATTAGAAACACCAATTAATCAAATAGTTTGCTTAATTTGACACTAAAAGCAAGGAAACCCATCTTTAACAAGATATACAGTAGTTTTATCTATAACTATATCTTGCAAATAAACATGATGACCTTTATGTACTGAATAATATCAATGTTTAAATTTATTCAAATCATAAAGCTAAAAGCCATCAGAGGCAATTCAGAACATACTGGTAATCAAATACCTAATATTGTCTGTTATTATGGAACACAGCCTTTTGCAAAAAAAGGTAAAGGCAATGGCTGTCATTTGAATTTATTTGCTCATATCAATATTCAACCTTCATATTGGTTCACCTTAACCTTGGCACAAAACTACACACTAAAAATTACATGAAAATTGTGGCCTGAATCAGGTTTTTTTCTGGTAAAATACATTTTTTCTGATAAAAGGAAAATATGTCATTTGGATTGTTTTACTTTCTAATAACTATATATTTCAATGTTCAACCAAAGTTCATAGATATCACCCTGTAATGAATGTATGAATGGACTTTTCTGCACCATACTTTTGTCTGTAGCAAGCTGAATTCTCATCTATTAGGCGATTAGGTGCCATGGATTCGAATCCTCCTCAAGGTAAAAAGGATTTGATGCCTGTGCCAGGACTTGTGATAGTATGACAGTGTCTCCTTTACACACACCTACACTAAAAATTCTGTCAAAATTGTAGCCTGCATCATGAGTGAGAGCTAATAGTTACAGATCAACAGACTGTCAGTTGTGTTGGTATTTGTAACAGTCAATGGCAGCTTAATCAACTGATATACAAGATGGTAACAAATCTCCTATTGTAACTTATACATACTATAAATAAATACATGTAATCTAAATTAGATCAAGGTGGCTTTAAAGGGACAAATGCAGAATTTTTATGACCAATCGTACCTTAGTCTCAAAAACAGGAATCTTTTTAGCTAAACTAAGCTAATCAGTAATAATGTTCACAGCTCAAGATTTGAGCCTTTGAATCCATGTGTGTCCAGAATTAACCCTGTTTAAAAGTTAAAATGGTGCACCGTCTTTTCTTGAGACTCTGCCATATTTAGAAAAGACATCTATAGAAATAGGAAAAGAAATTCTTAGTCACAGATATATTTGAATGCAATTTTCAAACATTTCTAGTACTACTGAAGACTATTTACATATATTCAACATTCAAATCAACCCCTCAAATTGGGGCACCTGTCCCTTTAAGGTAGCAGAGGAAAGTGATAATAGGCTATGCATGGCTAAACTTTTATAATCACCTCATAACTGATGAATCTTACTTACACTTGGTGAAACTTTTCATCTCCATACAATTGACTAGTGAAATTTTTTAAATACTCAAAAAGTGTGAAATATTTAAGCGGGTTCAATTTCATACCGGTTTCACCTTCAAAATTGTTAAATATGGCTCCTGCTAATTAATTCTTTTCTTCAAATAGTCATGTTAATTAAGAGAGAACACCTGTGGATGTTTTTATTCTAAAATCAAATTATATCAAATAATAAAAAAATTGCTATTTATCATATACTTATTATATATACTGTATCAAGGTTATAACAGATGTATACATTGATATATATTATATAAGATTGGACAAATACAGGTGTTCATAAAACTCTGCAAAATAATTAACTGATCCTGAGCTGGCATCAGTTATGTATAAATATCAAAATTATTTCACTATCAAGGTATAAATATTATATATCATTTTGCACAAAAATGTGCTTATTTGACATTGCAAATAGCTACCACCATACAGTACCTGTAGATCAATATCTATAGAGAAGAGATCCTACACTTGATCATTGTCATCTACATTGTAATTTCATTACATTTTGCGCTTGTTAAAGATTCCTGTATGTGAATTGAAAGTTGCTAAAATTAAAGGAAGGAGTCGTGTTCTTATTTATTTAATGTTCCATCTACTTCTAAACATCATTTATAGATTATACATTG
Source organism: Lottia gigantea (assembly GCF_000327385.1). NCBI lineage: Eukaryota > Metazoa > Mollusca > Gastropoda > Lottiidae > Lottia > Lottia gigantea. The sequence continues at coordinate 323,427 of NW_008711162.1, read as the reverse complement.
TAATGGTTGTAATATTTGGATGAAATGATAATCTTATGATGTTCTGGCAAAGAACGACAGATTACAGACAATTTGCATTGCAATTTGATGGTTTAGATGCACCAAACTACATAGAATCTTCTCTGTCTTCTTTCATCATGTAATCAGTCAATTCAGAATAGTAGGAAACTGTTTTATGAAATTATTACTGATATTAAATCAAGAAATATAGAAATAAAGCATTCAGATTAAAGCTAACTTAAAAAAAATAATTTCAGAGTTGAAAAACTCAAATCAAAAGTTTTAATGAAACCCACTTCAATATTATTTTGAAAATGAAATAATTGGTAAATTCTGTCTTACAAACAAAATTAACAAGAACACTTTACTACGAAATATTCGCAGATTATAAATGATTAAAGGAACAGATGCGCCATTTTGGGGCATTGATTTGAGTCTTGAATATATGTAAATAGTCTTAAGAAATACTAGAAATGTACGAAAAACGCACAATTCCTTTAAAAATACTTCAAACTAGAAATTTTACTGACTATTTTTATATATGTCTTTTCTTTATATCACATTTTAAATTCCCATTTCTTAGACTAAAGTATGATTGGTCAAAAAGAATGGTGCACTAGTCCCTTTAAGATAATTGTAGAAAAATAAGTTATAAACGAGGATTTAGAGGACATAACTATCACTTGATATAAATAAATAAATTCTGATATATTACCTACACCCATGAAACACAATCTTTAATGAGAGGCAGTTTAGACAATTTACAGAAATAGGATCTTTAACTATTTTAGAAATATAGTCACCTATCTGTACTTAAACCACAGCCTAAAATTTATCCAAGAAAAATTTCCAAGAATATTTAAGATGCAAAATTTTTCTCATTGTGTGTGATTTTAAGTAGTTTTGGTGTTCTAATAATTAATTGAAAAATACTTTTAATTTAAGCTTGCAGATAATGTAAGAAACAAATTCTCTAGGTTTTATTATTAAAAGTAAGGCTGGGTAGCAATTAGTAAATTGATGGCAGACGACCGATCAATAATCAATTAATAATCGAAATAATTCATTTGAGAAACCATGTATAATATACTAAATTAAAAACATGCCATAATTCTTAATTTCATAGGTTATTTTCACGTCATACAAGTATATTCTTGCTTTGATCAGTTATTATAGCTTATTGTGAGTATGTTATGTGCTGAAGGGAACCTATGTGGAAGAGATTACTACTTGTTAACAGATAGAGTGGACAAAATATAACATATAATCGATAATCAAAATTATAAATTCCTAAAAACGATAATCGATTATTACGATCATTTTACCCAGTTTCTAAAAACTCCAATGTAAAGCACTGGCCAAGGTGAGAGATAAAGAGATCTTCTAGGGTGGAGTTGATAGAGTTAGTTTTAGTATATTGTTTTCACCAACCCCTAACATTCGAAAGCTAATTTTTTAAAAATCAGACTGCCACTTTAAATTGCATTTTAAGAATGAATTTGTTATGCTCATTTGGTATGATCAACTTGAAATTCATACTACCAATCTTCAAACAAAGTCAACTACTAATGCATAAAAACAGCAGGAATTCTCAAATATCTTCTTTTACTTTATCATGGTTCCACTATTTTGTTTCACAGCAGTGAAAATTGACCTAGAGTAGTTTATAGACACCGCCCAACTTTCAGGAATAATAATTTGTATATTCATTTTAAGTGAAGTTGCAAACTTATCTTCTCAAGTTGAAAAGAGTAGGCTAATGTCGCTGTCCTGGCATGATTTTCCTCAATGCACACCGAACAGTATTGCCTGTCTTCATTAACCCAATTAGGTGCAGAAAAGTAGGACGTAAAACTCAAATTATTTCATATCATTTAAAGATTTTTCCATTCCGTCATGGAAAGGAGTCTAGTCTTTCAAAATGGGACAAACAGTTAACTTTTTAGTACAAAATTTCCCCCATTGCACAATCTTCAAAAGCCACAAGCAGAAATGTGGCTAGGACATTAACCTTTACTGCATTCCATTTTTTAATCATTTGATAGTTATGATTCTTGAGACAAGTGTGGTTATCATCTAACGAAGTTCATAATTAACTCATTATTAATTACACATGGTATAAATATTTTCTATTATATTCACAGTAGGGGTGGCTTTTAAATGGAAACCGTTGTCTAAATTAACAGTTCATAGAGGTCATTTACGCCTATTACTATCAAAGTGCAGAATTTTTTCTTCTCTTTCAGATCTATGTGAATCATTCCTGTTTTCTTGAAAAATACCAGAGTACAGAACTACATATATTTTAGAAGTCACCAAAGCCCACTATCATAAAAGCCCACTGGCACCAAACCTGTCCACAAAACCAAACCTGCTCATTATCACTAAACCTTTCCACTATCATCAAAGCCCACTATCATCAAAGCCCACTGGCATCAAACCTGCAGTCCACTGTCACCAAACCTACTCATTATCACCAAACTTGCCCACTAAAGCCCACGGCACCAACCCTGCCCACTAAACCAAAACTGCTTATTATCAATAAACTGCCCACTATCAAACAACCTGCTCATTATAACCAAACCAGCCCACAATCATCAAAGCACACTGGCATCAAAACAGTCCACTACCACTAACCCTTCTCACTAAAGCCCAATGGCACCAACCCAGCCCACTATCACCAAACCTGCCCACTCACCAAACCTGCCCACTGGCATCAAACCTGCCCACTATCACCAAACCTGCCAACTGGCATGATCAACCTATTCACATCTTTCAATAACTTTATAAGTATTAGTATTTATTATTACCGATAAGTTTACTGTTAAAACATTACTGATATATACTTCAATAATATCATAACATTCTTACCATAGTGAAGACCACCTACTTAGATAAGGTAAGTTTAATGTACCTATCACAAAAGGTATTAATGAGTCTTAGAATGGTGATATAGTTTATAGGTACAAAATATTGATATCAAATCTCATAATTCAATCTCTAGTATTTCAATTGTTAAAAGGATATAAAGAAATGAAAATGAAATAGAGTTTTATGTTCTACTTTTCTGCACATGAAAGGGTTAGTGAAGACGGGCAACACCTTGCAGTGTGCAAGGGAAATATTGCCAGGACAGCAATTTTTTGATTGCCAACTGTTGAGAAGTCTTTAACAGCCTGTGGTACACAGGGCTTCAGTTTGTTGTCCCCTCCGAACGACCATTCCAATTTTAAGCTAGATTCCCATGATTTTTTTCATTCCACTAAAACTAAGCGTCTTGTGATGTCACATCCTTTGGATCACCCAAATAACTCTGTTATTAAGTTGGGCAAACTCTTTTTAGAAGATATATACCAAAAGGATTGGCCTAAGACCATCTAATAGTAAGAATCTAAGAATAAATGAATAAATGGATGAAGGTGGATATGAGGCATATCTTTGCCCCCATGAGTTGAATGTTGATATAATATTTATATGATTGTTAAATACAATGATTTGAATATCAATATTAGATAGGTATTTATTAGTTTAACCTATAAAGACTTATATCAACTTTCATATTACTATATTACACTTATAATACAACACCTAATCTTTATCATGTTCTTATAATATATAATAGATAGATTATAGTCTCAATCACTTAGTCTTGATCACTCATAGTAAGAGACTACAATACAACGTAATTAGAGTGGGAACTTAACTTTCCAGAAATACCAAATCTGATCCGTGTTTGTGGTCTGAGCTTCAGTTTCAGAGTGTCCACATACATAGATTATAATTGGTTTCTATATATTATTTGCAATAGAGTGATATTAGAGATTCAGATAGGGCAAGGTCTGCACGTTGAAGATACTTTGACAGTTAAAAACCAAAAGCAAGTTTACTATAATGTTACTGTCCTGCTGAAATTTCTTTCACTTAAAATGGCACAAAAAGTGTGTAGCTCTCATTTACGGTTCATTTCAATAATATATTGCAACTATTTTAGTGTATGTTGCTTGAATTTTCTGAGGAAGATTGGATCAATATTTCTTAAATGTGTTTATTTCCAAAAACTACATTAGTTATTTTTCATGAAAATTCAACACATGATTACATTGAAACTATTACAAGGAAAGTCTGTTATTTTGATGAACTGTATGTGCTATATCTCTCAACTACAAAGGATATCGGTGCTATAATATTCAACAACTTTACCACCCAGAAAGGGCCAATATTTATCAAGTCAAGTAATATCAAGGTTTAAGCCTACAATATCATAATGTATATACAGTATATTTACGTTTTAAAAGCCTGATAAGACTCTTTTCACAATAGATATGACGTCATGATTGATAAAGCGTGACATATGACAGTAGACATTGGGTAAATAAAAGACAGCCATTACTAGACCTTGATAAAACAAATAAATAATATTTTTACATGTTTAGACTTAACATTTTTATCAGAGTAATCATCTTATGGGACAAATAACTTGAATAGTTTCTTACATTCTTAAATTATATGTCATTTCAACCTTATTCAGAAGAGATCCCTACTTGTTCAATCAACATTTTGATTTGATACACATCAAATGATTTGATTGCACAACTTCATCAAGAATTTGATGGATGTGATTTGATCAGTCATCATATTGATATAATCAAATAACTGATTGATTAAGAACACATCTGGTTTGATCAAGCATCAAACTGATTTGTTCTAAAAATTGATATCCAGAATTTCACTGATTTTAAAATTTATTAAATGATTTAATAACTGATTGATTTGATTAAATACCATCATGATTTGATCAAGCAACTAACTGATTTGATCAAGCAACTAACTGATTTGATCAAGCAAATAACTGATTTAATCAAGCAACTAACTGATTGGATCAAGAAAATAAATGATTTGATCAAGCAAATAAATGATTTGATCAAGCAAATAACTGATTTGATCAAGCAACTAACTGATTTGATCAAGCAACTAACTGATTTGATCAAGCAACTAACCGATTTGATCAATTTTTTGATAGATTTAATCAAGTAACTTCATGAATTGATCAAGTTACATGAATTTTGTGCAAAAAAAACAGGAGATGACAGCATTGACTTTCTGTTCTTCTTCTGATGCATTTTAAGCCTTGGTAGAGATCTTGAATATGCACAATCACTGTAAGGTTAGGGGTATGCCTGCCACCACATTAGAAATACAGTAGTTATAGTAGATATACCACGTAAAACACAGTGGCAAACATAGTATGAGAAATTTGATACCATCTAATTCACCATGTGATGTTATTGGCACATGGATATGCATATTCAAATAGTATAAATAGCTTAAATTGTTGGTGAATATCAACAATGGTATAAGATAAATCACATGTAGGTCAGATACTTGACGTCATTCAAATTTCACACATTCATTGAATTACTAATCAACACTTCAAGCCATTTTAACAAGATAATACCTCTACCTTCAAACATATATTATCTTTACCAATATACACTCATCATAATTATACATAAGAAAATTCCTCTTAAAATTGAAAAAAAAGGAAGTAGAATGCATGTGAAGCATTTTATATCTTAAAGCTTATTCTTCACTTCTTGAAATTGTATGCTTTATTCATGTGTATACTATATACATACTAATGTGTAAATTTAACAATATGTATATACCATGTGTTACTTTTATGCATCTATATTTCATGTGTAACTACAGTAATTGCATATGTACATGTGTGTCACTATTTTACAAGCGCATGCTTTACTCAAGGTGTTCTTTTTATAATCGGACACCAAAAATGTTCATAGTATATGTGCATTTGGGTACATGTACTTCTCATGTGAAACTTTTGTACATACACATGCCTTACTCAAGGTGTTATTTTTTACTCAGGCAACCCCCCCAAAAAAGTACAGTGTTGCAGGTGTTCAACTGTGCATAAAAATCTCAAGTGTACCTCTTGTACATGCACATGTACAACTGTACATATATTACTCAAGTGTAACTCTTGTACTGCACATGTACAACTGTACATATAATACTAAACATGTTCTTTTATACTTGTACACCTCAAAACAAGTACATGTATATCTTGGGCTAATACTTCCTGAAGCCGACCAAAGACAAGATCATAGCAGTCCTATGTTTGATGTCTAAATCAAAAGCATGTAAATGTACACTATCAAAGACCATGTATCACCAACAAGTGTTGTACAAGATATATCTAAGGAACCTGTTTTACTAATAAACCTGTAACATTTTTTGAACTGATCTCTTTAGCCTACTATTACTATGTTATGACTAATACATAGTTAATCTAAATAGAGTGAAACATTTTCTTTTCACTGCTAACTTTATTTGATATACAGTAGAGAGAGAAGGCAGTCAGCCGTTTCTACCTTACTATATATATATATAAATCTTGTAATTATATACTAATATAGTGATCACTGTTAAACCATTCCTAGTGTGACTAGCAAGGCAATCCCTATTTTCACATTTTCTCACATTCTACATTTCCCAGTTTTATGATTGACTTGAACTTTGTACATCATTAACTCAATTACTAAGCAAATTCTGCCAAAGAATTTCAAGCAAAAGTTGTAATTTCAAAACAATTTCAAATAGTAGCCTTGGACATTGTGCGCATTATCAGTTCATTTTCAATTTGGAAAAAAAAAGTCAACAGTGACAGTCAGGAAGTTTTTGAGTAACAAATTAGATATATTATATCATATATAACATATGTAATAAATATAAATGCTATAAGGTATCAAACATAATATATTTATAGTAATTATTACTATGTTATTAAAGGGATTGTAAAGAGGTTTTCTATATTTTGTGTATTGGGGACACTGATAAAATCAATTTGCACCATTCCATCTGAATTTCCTGCAATTTGACTAAAACTAAGTTTTTATGATCTAATGTGATAAAGTATATTTGGCGATTCGTGACTTCATCAAACACTTTGTTTTAGTGGAATTGCAGGAACCACAGACATCAGGTTTAAAATTGGAATGGTGCAAATTGATTTTATTTGTCTGCAATACATATCATTTTTTTTAGAAAACCTCATCACAACCCCTTTCAAAGTGATACATCTTAGAATTAACATGAAATTTAAGAACTTGGTGAATAAGAGCCAGTAGATATATCTGGTGTTATAAATAACATAACAGTATCCTTATATAATCTGATAAATCCAAAAATCTTAATAATTATCCATAAAAATGCAATTAACTATTGAAAAACGATTAATATCAAGATTAAGAGTTTTTCAATAATTACTTAGTTTTATGAATTTTACAATTTTCCAGATTTTACAGGGATTCTATTGTAACTTTATGACACCAGTTAATTTAACTAATGAATATAGACTAATATTGACCTTTTCAAGAACTTAAATTTTATATTCATTCTAAGACATAGTATCACTTTAACTAAACTATCATAATATATTATTTCATTTTTTGAAGGCAAATTCTTCCCTCTTCTATGTTACTACAGTAACTCTATTTCAAACCTTGAATATTTTAAAAGTTTAAAAAACAAGTCTCATATTTCCTGTCTGTCTCATTATTGTGAAACTCAATAAAACAGCAGAACATCAAAGCCTGAACTCTGACAATGTACTTTAACCTTTTCTATGCACTTTTTTTGTTTGAGTTGATCTCTATTGAATGCAAGGTTATATTATAATAACTCTGACTAGTCTTTGATGTACCTGAAATAGAGTCTCAAATGTAGTTGAAAAAATACCCAGTATTTATTCATAATATCTAATGTTTTGAAATGTTTTATTTTCATTCTATTTTATTTTTAAAGAAGACCACCCAATATTCATGATATGTCATGTATTATGAATTATGAATAAATATTAAAGATTGTGGATGTTTGTAGGAAATATTCTAAGTTTGCACAACCAGAAAATGGTCTAGTATAAAGGCAAGTAAAAGTAGCTTGCTCTAAGCTGAATCCGTGGATATCTTGAAGGGATTTCAAACTTAAAGCATTTATGCCCAGCAGATAATTACTAGTCTGTGGCTATTATCTACGCACCAATTTGGTACTCTTCACAGAGTTGTGAATGATATAAAGGAACAGGTATTAATAGTGTTCAGAGCTCACCGTCGAAATTTGAGTCTTCAATTCCCTATGTGTCCAGAATTATCCGCCTTTGATAGATAAAAAACCGATGCCATACATACAAAAGAAAGTGCATGAATTCCTTGTTTGAGCTATTTTTTAAGGAATTTCGTACTTATGAAGGCTATTTACATATATTCAACACCCAAATCAACACCTGAAGATGGCAAACCTATCCCTTTTACACGTAAAGAAGGTTGTACAGGTCTAACATTTCTAACTAATAACTTGACATTTTTAAGTGCTAGTCCAACATGACTGGAGCAAGAAAACCAACTCAACATCCCTCATTCATGGACTTCCTGTAAATCATTCTAACTACAGAAATCTGCAATCAGAAATCTGTATCAAGACCGATCTTCTAGCAAGTTGGAATTGATAGCCGTATTCCTGTAAATATGAATTTTGACATCACTACTATGACACTGATCATAACAAACATATTCTAACTGCTGATAATAAACACTAGTAATATAGAACATATGTAGAGATTGGTGAGGTTATCAGACACATCATAATAATAGAGTTGGTATTTAACCTTTCTCTACAACCTGATTGTATCTATTGGGAATATACAATCAAATTATGAACATCTTCTAGGCCATTCCTGTTAGTGTCAAGAGAGTTCTACTGATAATTACAGAAATATGGTAGGAACGCCACTACATGATCATCTTCACAATGTCAAGCTATTAAAAACTTCATACTGTATCAAGGAATACTATGATTTGATTGGACTGTACGCCAGCGAACACAGCCAATCAGATCCCTCAACAGAAAGACTGTAAACATTATGGCTTTGTGTACATAAACTTTCTGTCGAGACTTCTTTCATGAAACAAGAAAGGTGGCTATAGCAGTAAAGGTATAGGTACAAAATTCATAATAGCTTGACATTGTGAAGATGCTATATTATGTAGACGGGATTCTCCTTGATTTAGCCAAATATGACACTATTCCCTAACATATAAAGCTGTAATAGCTTAGGCAAGTTTAATTTCATCTCAATTGGATAAAGGGAATGCTTAAAATTGGCAGCTTAAGGTGGTTTCTTAATGGGTTTTATAGCAGCCTGTTAGAGCGTTGGTTTAGTACATTGCTTTGTTACGTTGAACAAATGGTGATTTTGGGTTCTAATCTTGGTCGGTGTGTAAATGGGTAAGTATAATTCAGGAAATATCAATGCCAAGAGGTGTGGCCAAGGAGCGGCAGGTATAAAGAACCTAAGTTGTTATCCTTTCAAAAATAAGAAGAAGGTTCTCTCCCATTTATATATTCTACTGCCTTTGAATATTCATTTAAATTTGCATGCAATTAGATGGTAGAGCACCTTTAAAGATCAAAGGCTAAAGACTTGACATTCTTGGTGTTGAGATGAAGAAAGTGAAACCAGATTGCACGAAATAACCTAAAATAACAAGTTTTGATAAAAATCTATTTTAATCTAATCAGAGTGTGTTATAACATCTTGATTTTATCATTTCTCTAATAAACATGTTTATATCTATTAACTCTGTTAATAAACAATAACAACTTAATAACAACTACTTTTTACTAGTGAGTTATAGCTAAATACATAATATAGTTTAAATTCTTTATATTCTTTTCTTTAAGATAGATTGTCTTATTTCAAAGTGACACAGTCATCAACCTTCTTAGTTTGTCTAACTTCATCTAACGTATAAGTTCCAAAATAAGTAAACCAAATACTAACGATCCGAACAGCAAAGCGAAACTCTAAATCCAAACAACATATTTGCAATCTACATTGGTAGAAGCTAATGAACATTTCACATGAGGAAGTGTAGCACTCATAAATGTGAAAAGTGGTATCAGACAGTAGTGATTGTTCTAGAAGTATCTTATTAATAGTTGAGTACATTAGAACTATGAGGCAATGACAGCAAGCATACCCAGCATGGCACACCTTTCATAGCAGCTTAACTGGTTTTAAAGACATTAACTAAAATTCCTGAAATCATTTAAATGAAAAAAAAAAATTAACAAGATATCTTTCTTTAATTCCTGCTTGCCTAGTTTTTTTTACCAAGTTTCAAGATTTCTGTCAAAATAAACAGATTTGAAAATGAAAACATAAAATTTGAAAAGCTTTGAAAGAAGAAAAAACAAGGTTCGGTGGTACGACTAAAGATACAATTTCAACTCTATTTGAATTCTAGTCAGGCAAACATCCAGTTCACCTTTGAAATTTTTCAAGATCACAAGATATTTTCCTTTGATTGAACCAATGTGGGTAAACTTGAGTTTTCAGTTGTTTTCTCTAGAAAAAATATAAACTGCATAACTGACAGGGTTCAACAAATACAAGTTTTCACAACTTAAATAGATAGACTTGAAACATTATCATTTGTACTTAATGTCTTAAAATAGTTTAAATTCAGAAGTATGTAGGTATGTTTTGGGTGTCCACAGAATTTGTAATTTCAAATTCGTGCAAATAAAATTATCTTTCTGACATGCACAATAATGTTGATTTTAGATAATTGTGTTTAGAGATGCAATTTTTATTGCAGTAAGATGAATATATCAAATGAGTTGCAAAAGTGAATCTATATCAGAAACATTGTTTTAAGACATTTCCTTTCATTTTGATACTTTTGTTCATTTTTTATCAGTTTTTATCAGTCTAACTACAGCCCTCTTGAACATTCATCAAATTAACTCTTTCCTCAATCAATCAATATTTGTCCCATTAATGTAAATTCTTTTTTCAATATATTAGAATCAGAGCATACTTGTATAAAAAGTTCTTTTTTTGCTTGTAAAAGCCAGGAAAGACCAATGCAAAGAAATCCACAAAGACTAATGCTAGAAAGTTCATCACATCCATGAAATACGAAAGGCATCATTTTCTTCGTCTCAAGAGCCTTGCCCTGACTATAATTATGTAAATAGTCTGATGTCATTAAGTGCTGTAACCCACCAATATAAGGACAGAGATATGTCAAGGCATACTATCATGTATAAATATACTATATAGATATTCAAGTGACCAGCTTGGTATTTGAAATATTTCAACTATCTTAACAATTAGACAATGATAAAAACATAAGTAGGTTTGAACAGGGGAGGTATGAAATAACACTGTCATTGCCTCATAGTTCTAATGTACTCAACTATTAATAAGATACTTCTAGAACAATCACTACTGTCTGATAACTTTGGTCAGCAAATCATATTTTACTGATTGATTTTTTGCCATTTCAAAGGCACTGATTGAAATATCTAAGAAAGACTGGGTCATGGTCATGTCAGCTATTTTTTCTATTCTAAAGGTTGATTTTTATGAGTGACAAATCAAATATAAAGGTGTGGGCACATGAATGATCTTTGTCAGAGATTTTTGTCACCTACTGGAGTCTTGTCAAGAGTTTCAGACTGGCTCAGGCACAGGCACACAAGGGAAAATAAATCTGATTGGATGATGACGGTCTGTCTTGCAGATGATAAAACTATCAGAGACAATTATCAAACTTGTTTGATATTGAAAAATCCTGTTGGCAATGTGATAATCTTGTCGTGGAAGCACGGGCACACGCGAGATTTTACTAAAGACTCTAATCAGTGACAAAAATCTCTGACCAAGACAGCTTGGGTGCCTGAACAATAAGCTGTAAGATCCTTCATACTTTTAAAGAACTTTTAGGTTTGATAGCAGTAATCTTGAAAGTGGTTGCTCTCTGCCGTGGCCTTTCTACGTGAGTGGACAGGAGGGACCATGTCCTGTATGAAAATATCTGTAGGATCATACTCAATTTTTCCCTTATCATATCTAAGGGACCTCCTCAATGTAGTTGAGTGAGGCAGTTCAAACAAACCTTCAAGTATTCTATAATAGGTTTGTACTGATTAGACTTATGTAAGTAAATTAAAAAGCTCTTATTAATCTGGTCTAACATCTGATAATAATAATAATATCACATACTAGAATACCTTTATTATTCAATTAATCTACTTAATATTCATTAGTGCTCAATGGAATGTAAGGTTTTTTATTATGTAATTTCAATTATATTGCCTTAAAGATGGGTTTCCTTATTTTTTTAGTGTCAAATTAAGCAAACTATTTGATAAATTGGTGTTTCTAATGAATTAGCATATATTCTTTATCATATCATTACTTTCTTATATTGCATAAAATTTAAGTTTTAACTAATGATAAACGTCCATGTATGTACAGTCTGGATAAACTGGTATTTTTCCAAGTCATTAAAACACCTCTACTTTCTATTCATATAAGTATTAGCATTTTGATTTTCATAAAATGCAAAAGAAGTCATGTAAAGAACTAACACTCTAAACAACACTTGAATTAGTAAATCTTTGATGCCTTGGACCTATGGTAAAAGGTTCAAGGTTTGGATTATAGGCTTTATGATAGGCCTATATGATTTCAGAGATACCTTTTTTAATGTCACTCCTGGCTCACCCCAGGAAATAAAGAATTAAATTTACTATGAAAATATATTCAATTTGATAGTGAGCCTTTCTAAACTTCCTTATTAAAAGGTGTAATTTAAGATTTGAATAGCAGGAAGATTGCCAGAAGTGATAAATGGACTTATTTTACCTCTAAATTGAAGAAGCAGACAGGGGCAATTAATCTGGTCTTAATTAAATCAAAGAATCTTCAATTTACATCAAATACAGGAAAGATTATAAACTCTACATTCCATACTGGTTTTTCTTTTCATTTCAAAATACAAGTTTAAACTAGAAGACACCATCTAAACAGATGGCCATCAAAGCAAGATTATCTCATAAACTCACATAATTCTGTGACTTGATCAAGGGATATCTGGAGAATCTCAAATTTATTTGAGAGAAGAACTCTTACATTGTCACATCCTGAGAGGTCTTCAGCTTCCTACCCATGCATTCTTATGAATTTCATGAAATTTCCACACAAGCATATCTCTCCTACTGATGAAATGCTTATGAACAAAATGTAATAATAATAATAATGGTTTATCACTTGGACCATGGAACTTAATGATTTAAAATTTTGACACGTTTCTTACTTTTACCATGCTCAAAAAATAGAAATCTTGCTACATGTTTCATCATGAATTTAATAAGAGTTTCACATGCATTTGTTTACTACCTTGTTGATTGCATGAAATAATATAATATCCTATGTTGACAGATATACAATCTTGTGAAATCTTTATGAAAAGTTACAAACATGCCCATCTTCCCTATGAACTAAAGGGATTATTTTTACATGTATTCTAATAAAAAATTTCACAATCATTTTCTTGTTATACAATGCTTAGGAGCAATTTCACATATGCATTTGTTTGCTCTATAGTTGATTGCAAGAAAATAATATAGCACAATGTTCAATGTTCACATCGCAATTTGCGATTCAAAATGACCCTATCCATTAGATCCTATGATTAGCCAAAATCAAAATTCATCATGACGATCTTCAAAGCAAATCTAATTGTATTTTTGAAGGTTTATTACTGGAACATTCTTAATTGCTACCATATTTCTTAAAGAGATGTGAATAAAAATTAAACTTCATTAGCAAAAAAAAACATTTATCACAACGATCTTGTATATTTGATGGTTTACTACCGGAACATTCTAAATTGCTACCATAATGTGAGATGTGAATCAAAATATAACTTGATTGGCCAAAACTGAAATTTGGTCTGATAAATTGCTTATCAAATTTTTCAATCTAAATTAAACCATGATATAACACCCCATGATGACAGTTATACAATCTTGTGGTTTCATTCCTTTAACCCTAGAGTGAGGATGATTCTAGCCACCTGGCCACCATTAATTGGCATCTGGACTTCATTGCCATCTGGTAGTAGAAAGATATTAAAATACTTCAACTTCCTTCTGGTTTCAGATTTATCATTAACTCTCTCTGATCAGGTTACATTTTTTTCACTTTCTTTGTTAGAAATAAATTAACATTTCCTACTCATCTACCAGAGTTTTAAAAAGTAATTATTTCTGGTCTATATTAACAAGAGCTCATCTTCTGCAGCCAAAAACATGTTGTAGATATAAAATGTTCATCAAGACAACTAGTTTGGAATTGATACTGTAGTTGACTTTCCAATGATAAGAATAATTGGAAGTTTGAATTTTGAGGTACAAACATAATTTAACAATTGTTTAAGAATTTTAAAAATTCCACAATCAAGGTAAAATACATAACAAACTATGCTCTGAAGGCAGCATTTTGTCTTTCATAATGCCACAAAATTCAATATATCATGCTAAAAGATGTCCCGGTATCGCCAATTAAGTCACGATACAATATGTATCACAATACAAGGTTACCATACATATCACGATACAAGAGTTACGATATGTATCACGATACAAGAGATATGATACGATATGTATCACAATACAAGAGTTACGATACATATCACGATACAAGAGATATCATACGATACATATCACGATACAAGAGTTACAATATGATACCTATGACGATACAAGAGTTATGGGGTAAAATTTAACACTTCATCTTCAAAGATAAGAGTCCGTAAGAAAAATTTGTGATTCTATTTACTTACTAAAAAAAATCCCCACTTTTTTTATGTAATGAGAGGTATCGTCAAGTATCAATATACAACCTTCCGATACATCGATTGGCCAGCACTAAACCATATGGACTGGTAATTGCTATGGTGTGAGGGTATCTTAACTGTAAATTGTAGAACAGTACACTTAAATTGCACTTGCATTGATCTGAAGCTTCAATCAACTTATTTGTACTAAACTGTCTGATAATAGCCATTGTCTGGTAAACTAGACCTAACTCACAGAGAATCATTTTCAGCCCACACATCAAGCTTATCACAGTTTGAAAATAGTACTGTAAATAAAGTTAACCTAATTTGACATGTATAACATGCAAGTCAGCAGTTGTATATATTGATAACATACTACTCACAAAATAGGTCAACAATTTCAATTTCAAATGACAAAGCAGACTACAGTTAGATAGAAAAGTTTTTTTATAATTTGTTCACTGTTTGATGACGGTATTTGCTAAATTTAGTTTTCTTATATATCATATCTCTTTAAGGGAATTAGTTGATGATTTATAGTATCTCATTTGATCTGTAGTCAGATTAACTGACTTGTAACAACTCTTATCAACTAGACAGTTACAGATTCTTACCATTCAGTTTGATAACCAAATTCAAGTTCTGCTACAAAATAGAACATGAAACTGTTCAGGTTTTGATCATGCTCTCTTAGATGCCACCAACTTCAGTCAGTATACAACCCATCTTAAAAGCTTACAAGACAAAATTACTTCCAGAACACATCTGAATGCAGTCTAATCAAAATTAGACCTAACTTTCATTCCATTTTTTATTAGCTTTTATTTTTAATATAGCCACTTCAGTTAGGGTCTAATGACAGCCCTCTTGAATGTTCTTCAAATCAACCTTTTGACCTAACCTGATAAATAATCTTAGGCTTCTGCTATAGATATCAGACAGAATCATACTTCACAAATTAAAAAGGAATAGGAAGCAAGAAAATTCCCTCAAAACAGAACAGTCATTCAATCATACAACAACTATTTAAAAAGAAAAGGGCAGAAAATTGTTACAATAGGCCAGAGCATTTTCAGATATTAAACATAATCAGGCTATAACGTGTACATAAATGAAGGAAATGTCACAGTATTTGTTTATCATTTATAAGAGAAGAATCAAATGTCATATAAATAATGAGACTAATGATAATTAAAGTTCAGCTATTGTCTGCCTGCAGCTTTTCTGACATTTGATTTATATCATTATCATCTTTAAATGTGAGAGATAAACATCCATGTTTCAACTTTCATAACAACTCACATCAAGAACAAAGCAAAATCAGAGAAAACCAAATGTCTTAGCTAAAAGTCTGGAGAAAGACATCACATTTTACAAGAATGACTACCACCAGTATCTTAACTTTAAAGATTTTTCAAACTAAGAGTTTCACTTTATATTTCTATATATGTCTTTTCTACATGTGGCAGTCCCAAGGACAGTGAACTGTGAACACTTTTACTGATTAGCTTGGCAAAAATTCCCTGTTTACGAGACTAAGGTATGATTGATCATACAGATGGTGATTCTGTTCCCCCTTAATAAGCACATTCAAGATCACCTATCCTGTGATCAAAACCTATATAACACCTATTGGAAACACTTCCCGGCAAAGACCATGTCAAGAATGAATGGTTCTTTTCCTTCTTTCTATCAATAGCTGAAGCAAGC
Source organism: Lottia gigantea (assembly GCF_000327385.1). Classification (NCBI taxonomy): domain Eukaryota; kingdom Metazoa; phylum Mollusca; class Gastropoda; family Lottiidae; genus Lottia; species Lottia gigantea. The sequence continues at coordinate 307,003 of NW_008711162.1, read as the reverse complement.
TCATTGATCTACACCCATGAATAAGCCATAAAACTTGGCACCATGCACCAATACTATGGTAGGACAAGTTCGCTCTTTCTTTGGCATTAAAATGACATAAATTAGTTTCATTTCACTCAGTGCATTTAAGCCATTGGTGCATATTGTGGGTCAATAAACATTTATTTTGTTAACTTCAAAAGGTTAGGTTAGGATGAAGCTATAGTGACTGTGTAACACTAACCTAGTGTCCAAATTGTCACCAAACATCGATGACAAGCAGTGACTAGGCTATGACCTTACTTTTCAAACGATGAGAAAGATTATGTTCACAGATCAACCTAGGACTAGTCTAAAACACATTGTAAACAAACAAACAGCAATCGAAACATGACAAAATCAACAAATTTACAAGTCATTGTCACATATTTGAAGATTTTTTCACATGTGAAGCTCTCAAATTTATGTCATCAATGTCACTGATAGACACTGTTGCTGACAAAAAGTCATCACAGAATGACTTTCTAGCATCAATTTTGTTTACTTTCTAGCATCAATTTTGTTTCGGCTATATAAACTGCTATTATATATTACCTGACTTAAACATAAATCAACCAAATTTGAAAATTTTTGACTTAATCTGAGCAATTAATCCTATTTGGATTAAAAAAAATCATACAGAAAATGTTTTTTTGAATTGAACAAATTATTGCAGCATCTCTCATGTAGAGGAAAATACTTTGAACATTATATATGTTATGTTGACTCTCTGAATTGAGAAACCATGTCACTGAGTTCTATCATGTATTCCAGAAGAGCCCTGATTATGCCACCTTTCTTTCAAAAGGGAAATTTTTAATATAGTTCTGTGCTTCTTTAGTGCACGTCTCAACCTAGTACATATTATCATATTGCATATTTGTACTTTTGTACTTTGTGTCTACCTGTTTAAAAGTATAAAAAAAATATTTTGTTATCATCTCAACAATTTACAGTGAGAATTAAAGGGAATGTAAAAAGGTTTTCTAAATTTGGGTATCAGGAACCTGGCAGCATCAATTTGCACCATTACAATTTTCAGTCAGACATCTGTGTTTCCTACACATCACTTATTGCAAAATATGCTTTATCACATAAGGCCCTTCCCGATTAGTGCCATTATCAAACACTTAGTTTCAGTGGAATAGCAGGAACCACACATGTCTAACTCAAAATTGGAATGGTGCGTGTTTACCTGTGTGTCTGATACACATACAAATTTTAGAAAAACCTCTTTACAAACCCTTTAAGTGATAGTCATCTGAGATCTAAGTAATAAACACATTTATTGCATAAAAGGATCTTTTTTTCCCCATATTTACAATATAATACTTTTATTACATAGTCACAAAATTCCTTATTTCATTCTTTAAGGGATGAAAGCTTATCTCAAAAGATAATCTTCTTTACAGAATTTCTCTAAACTATATTAATTAGTACAGTTTCCATCTGGAATGGTCACAAGAGTAAGAAGGTGCTGAATTTTACATTTCTTGACAATCCTGTCCCCCTATCCTCTAATTAAGCAATAAGAATCTGGTTTACTGATCAAGTTTCTGTTAGTGTTATTGATAGTAGTCTTGCATTTCTTAGGAATAACTATAGGCCTATTTTATCATTTTATCCTGATCAAAAAATATTATAAATAATCAATTGTACATAATGGGACTCTTATTATGTGTAATCAAATGTATAGTCCCAAAACTGTTGGATATAAAAGTTACTGATTTACTCCAATTTAAACTTAAAAAGACTATGATAAATCATATAATAAGCTAAATCTTAGATCAATAGAATAGAATACTCAGGTATTAAAACCATACACTGATGAGAAACCCACTTTATACAAACTTCAAGATATTGTCAGTATTTTGTGAAAGCTAAAAATCATTACTAGGTCAAACTATTTGACTAGTTAAAAGATAGACATATAAAAGAAAATATATTTGTTTAATAGTTGGATGTCAACACTTTCTCAGCAGTATTACACTCCATCTTTTAATTTGGGTCAATCTTAATTCGACAAAACTCTACTGTCAAAATAATTACAGAATTTGTATAATATGAATAAAAGTTGCGATACAAATGTAAACAATGTATATAAAATGTTTTAAGAGTCTGTGAAATAGTTTAAACATTCACTAAGAATGCTGAAATAGAAACATTGTTGTAAAAACTTAAAAACTTTGTATAACTGTGTAACATAACAGTAACTTACCAGCGACTGGCGAGGGCTTTTTCAAAACGCACCACCGTGGTTTCCACTGAAAGAAAAAAACAAACCGAGTTAACTAATAAATCCAATGGTATATCCGGACACGGAAAAACTGATTTAGAACAAAATTCACCTTTCTACCGTCCCTATATTTCACTTTTCCCTCCACTACCGTAGTCGTATCGGCCATATTGGTCCCATGTTCAGTTAGTAGTCTGCTAATATTGAAAACTTTTGATTGGTCAATATATCGGCGTGTGACTGTTGAACCCAGAATACAGAGCTGTAGATTAAATATCTTGTTTCGGGCTTGATTTCTTTCTTGTGTGGGAGTAATTCACCCTGTGTTTCAAATAACCTGCCGTTTTAATACATTTTGGAGAGATATGGCTATATTAGCCATATCCATAATTGTGACCTAGTTGATTTGACACAATTTATTTTACCCGTATTACTTTATAAAATGCAAGTCCCGACCCATTGAAATAATACACATGGCCTGTGCATTTGTAATCCAACCAAAAAATGTTTTTTGCAATGCCTATTGGATATACACGTGCACGATGTCTTAATCCATGCTTGGTTTATGTGTAAACAATAATATATACAAACTTTACAACCTTAGTAGACGTCGACCACAGGCTTTTCAACCTGGGGGTAATTCTTCTTTTTTTTCTTAGCGGGTGGAGGGAGGGGTGGGGGCTTTGAGGGATGCTTTTCGGACTATCATAAATTAAGTTGTTCTGTCAGGCTTTAAACAAAATTCAGGGAAAACAAACACGAGAAAATCCCGAAATGGTAACTATTTATAGACGGAAAGGAATATTGGAATCGATCAATGATCCTGTTAGGGATAATAAATTGAAAAAGGTTGAAACCCCCGTCTTACACCATATAACTTATTATTGTGTATTATCTTGTATAATGATGTATGCTGCCCAAAAAGGGCGAACAATACAATAAATATCTGTCTATCTACTTCATTTAGAAGCTTAGAAGTTTAGAAGCTCATCGGAGAATATCATATCTAAAGCTCTCCCAACTCCAAACACTATGGATGGCGGGTTTTCGCCTGAACTGGTACAGTTCTGAGCACTGCATGAACTTTTTCTGGCTGAACGAGTCTTCTTGAAAGATAACGATTCTTTGGTGGTCCGTGTAATAAAAAAGACATTAAACGCTAATATTTCAGACCCATGCGAGCTTAGTAAAAGGAAATATAAGTAGGCTAAAGTTTTAATGCATTATAACTGCAAAGTAGGCATATCAGATCACCATCGCTTAGATATTTAAAATCATCCGAGATTATAATTATATCACAAGTGAACTTAAAATGATCTTGCAATGTCTTTTGAAAAGTAGTCTACGAGTTCAAATTATTGAGTCTGAGAGATCTTTATCGGCTCAACAAATAAGATTATCGAAATCGTTTTATCAATATCAGAAATGATCTTTAAAGGGTCTCCAGGAATTGGAGCATCACAAGGTGACGATGTCATAGGTATTCCAGTATTTTAAAAAAAAATCGTTTGAGGACTCAAATTCGTTACTACCTTTACTTGTCTGAAAAACTAAGGCAGCTCTAGAAATTTTGATATTCGGAAACAAGGGGAACAACTCAGTGCCTAATTGTTACAATGATTTCTATTTCATCCGTAATTGCTGGCTTTCATTCGTAAATTGGAAATAGCCTACATTGCTCATACAGTTTAAGTTCAGTTGCGGGGCGAGACTCCCGAAGCTCAAAATAGGTGTAAAACTGTCCAGGTTGAGATTCAAAATGCGGCAGTTCTTTGCAGCGCATATGGACACAATTTAAGTCTCTTATCATGGAACGTCTGAAAGAGTTATCTCCCCAAGAAAATATGTGAAAAATAGAATTGATTTGGTACTTAGTGACACAAAACGTGTAAACCATCATTTTTTTAAATTTGTTAGAAACGAGTGGAGGTGTAAACCATTCTTCTGGTGGGAGGGGAACGGAGAGGGGAACGGAGAGGGGAACGGAGAGGAGAGCGAAAGCGCAAACAGATTCTTCTATTGTTATAAATTGTTATAACGTATACAGTATCCACTTGAGGTAAAATATCATGAAACTATATCTGTCAAAATAATTTTAGGATGATCCAAATGCAGCCCTAAATGGTTCGTTTAGGAATTTTCTACTTGACACTTCCTTGAGGATTATTTGATAGATGTAATCATATTTCATAAACCTATCCTAACGTGACCAGTTAAAGAAAAAATGCCGCCATGTCCTTATCGTGCACGTTTTTTTGGCCCGAACAGGTAACAAACTTCAATGACATCAATTATAATTAATTAGGCCGCCTTCCAAAAATATTATCGGATTATGGTCTTTCTCTTGACTTAATATGACGACCTCTCCAGATGGAAAATGCGTCATTCACACCTTAAGTGATAAGGCCCTCACTAAGTTCTCATCGCGGAAAAGTTGAAGAAAACGTCATTTACGGAAAAGTTGAGAAAAACGTCACCTAAAAATACAATCCATTTTGCTTGGCCAGTGCCCAATGACCCAACAGCCAAGACTATATTTGCATTATTGTGAACAAACAGCTAACCGTGGAAGTTACACTAAAATCTATTCAACTTTACGGAAATTGCCGAGGATTGCCGAATATGTTGTGAAGAGATAGTCCGGATATGCATTTTTAAGATATTTTGTCTTATATGGTAATTACTTTAATGCTGAATTATTTCTTGTTATTTAAGAGAATATTTAAAACCTTGATTTTAATATTTCCAACATCAGACTTATTTGGGACTGTTCCCTGTGAAGTTATCATTGACTTAATGGCAGTGATCCACTATTCATTTAAAGTTGGGTTTCCTTATTATTTAGAATCAAATTAGGCAAACTAATTGGTGTTTCTAATGAATTATCATGTATTCTTAATCATATCATTATGTTCTTATTGCATATAATTAAGTTTGAACCAATCATAAATGTCCATGTATGTACAGCCTGGATAAACAAAAAAGACTTTTTGACCTTTCTTGGTAAATCTCTTTTAGTTTTGCTGACAATAAATTAATTATAGACATGCGAGACAAACTGGTATTTTTACAAGTCATTAGAACACCTCTACTTTCTATTCATAAAAGTCTTAGCATTTTCATTTCATAAATAAAAATAAGGGAACCCATCTTTAAAATATAGTAATAGACCACAGGTTTTGTACACAACTTATAAGTGTTCCTTAAAATGCATAAATTTTCTGAAAAAGATGCAATTTCACACCACAACATAGATGTTAAACCTTCATTTTATTATCTGTAGAGCTTTATACAAATGGCGCCAAAAACATTTGACAATTTCATACTACGAGTACATCTTGGCAACAAAAAAATTCTAGTGCTATATTTCATTATTGTTTGTACTGTTTAAGGCAATCAAATCAGTGTATAGTACATCTCTAAACAAGTGCTCGATTAATGTGCATGCTGGATTTGTCAATACATAGTATCAAGTAAGGCTGGGTAAAATAATTGAAATAATCGATTATCGTCAATAAGAATTGATAATTTTGATTATTGATTATCGATTATATGTCAGAGTTACATTTGTACATCTGTACCCTATTAACAAGTAGCAATATCTTCCACATATGTGGAAAACTTACCCACAATAAACTATAATAACTGATCAAAGAAAGAATATACTTGTATGACACAAAAATAACCCATGAAAATCGAAATATGGCATGTTTTTCTTAAAGTATTTAAACTGTTTCTCTACTAAAATATTTCGATTATTAATCAATTATGGTTCCATAGCTGTTGACAATCGATCACTATTTGGTAATCGATACCCAGCCTCAAGACCTGAACACCTTGTTTGTACACTTTAGCATTCAGGCCTGAGATTTACCTATGATAAAAAAATACAAACCTGATAGTTTCTAATCAAATGCAAGGTGTTAACATTTGGAAAATATCAAGATTGTAGATGAACAAGAAATAAAATGAAATGAAATGGAGCTAACAGTTACTTTTCTGCACCTAATATTGAAAATGAAATGAAATGAAATTGACAGATTTTCTTTTCTGTCCATTATAGGATGAAATATATGCTTAATTAAGATTCAAATATGCATTTTAAGTATATATGAAATGATGTTAATGTCAATAACAATGTTATGAGACATATTTGAATGTAATAAATCCCAAACATAATTGTCTAATTAACTCTCAACACACTATCCATGTCACTTTTCAGAATGGAAATTTGAAAACCATTCATCCACAATTTCATAGAAACATAAAAGAAGGTGACATAAAAATAAGCTTCAAAGCCATTATAACAAGGAGATATCATCCAATATATGATGTCATCCATGATATTTTCATAAGAGAATGATATCTGATGAAAGGGGGATAATAATGGTATGGAATTGATTCCAGTAGGATTCCAGGGTGGTGCTCGATTGAAGAGTTCTGAACAGATTCCGTCTGCTCCAATCGAACAATATGAAAGCGGAATCGTCATAATTCAAATGGTTTTCATCGTTTTCTTTCTCCGCCATTTTGAAATCTGTCTGCACCTCCTATTTTTTCAACACACAGTGAACACGTTCTGAACTCTGTTCTGCCTTGTTCGTGCAGAACTAACCAATCGAGCAGCACCCATGGTTGAGTCAATCTCATGCCAATTTCATAAAATGTGTACAAACTAATTATAAATGATATAACAACCACCAATACATATGATCATCCTTTTCATATTCAAGGGATATTTTTCCCCCAAAACATTTTTTGATTACCATTATATAGAGCAAATTAACAAATACATGTTTTAATGAAACACAAATTGGTACCTTACATGCCAAAATCAATGCTGCCTTTGTACCTTAAAAGTTCTTAAAGTTGAATATTTGGCAGTAAAAAAGCCGCCAAGCATCAAACAATGATTAAAGTTATATTCCAATTTATCTAACTGGATTTGTCATTATTCGGACATGACTTCATTTTTAACTTTCACTTCATCTTTTTTCACTTCTGGGACAGGAGCTTCAGTTTCAGTTGGTTCACTCGTAGAAGCTTCTGAATCTTTTTTCACTTCTACTTCATTTTTGGGAGTCTCATGCTTGACTTTTGGTTCTTCTTGAAAAAGGACACTGGTGATGGAGGCAATAGCTTTTGTGAGGACATCTTTGGTACCGTGTAAAGTGTTATGGTATTTACGACTTTGATTTTCGGCTGTATTTCGGGATGTTTTGACTCTTGACAAGTCTTCTCTTGTTTTCTGAAGATCTTCGAATATTTTCTGTTTGTTGTGTTCTGCGTCATTCAATTTCTCTTTAGTGTAGCCTAAAATCAAAGAAATTATCTATCAAAGACAGAATGTCCAAAAAAATCCCAAAACCTCTGAAATTCCGAAATGTGGCAGTAAACACAGTCACTGGGAGAAATTAGAGGTTACAAAAAAGTAATATATGAGCTTTCTATATGTTCGCACTTTCCCCCCATTCCATGGGAAAAAGTAATGAAAAGTTGGGAACTTATGGATTGGAAGCACTTTTCCCATGGAATGAAATGAAATGGTGAAAAGTGCTTCCAATCCATAAGTTCATATACTACTAAAAAAGGACTGATCATTCCTGGAAGTTAATAAATTTATAGAAAAATATATTTATTTCACTGATTGTTTTTAAGTGTTAAAGAGGTAACAACCTTCCCAAAAAAAGAAAACAACACTTGAAAATGACCAGTGTAAAAAACAGAAATGAAATTGCAACATGATGTTTGTTCACTTACTGATATCAGTTTCTAAGGTGGATAATTTTTTCTGCATAGTCATTCTATTCTCTTCGCTTTTCTCTAATTTTTCTAACAAGCTATCTATATTAATCATGGAGCCTTTATAAATGATAATATTGGAGGTGACGTCTGCTGGGGACTGACTGTCTGTTGTGGATGATGTCTTCTCTTCATCTGTTTTTACTGAATGGCTGGCTTTCAACATTTCATGATTGCCTGAAAAGATATGAAATGAAATAGATTCCCATGTGGTACAATCCAATGCAGTGTGCAATGATGGAAATTATACTAGGGAAGCTGTGGGGCTTCAATTATCCCATCCAACTGCCTGAACATTTTTCCATGTCCAATCCTCTGACTACTTAAACGAAAAGACATATTTTCTTAATGAAAAGGAGCATTAAATTTCAATTTTACCTTAGGATGGACACATGCGGTGCACCCTCCCCCGCACTGTCATATTTCAATATAGAAAGACTTGTCTGTATGTCTTCCTTGAAATTTCTGTGGCCCCTAAACTGCATCTCTAGTAATTTATAGAAAGGTTATCTGCAAGTTTAACCAACAACAAATCTCCAGCCTACCTTGGCATAACTTGGACTCTTCAACGGGTGTTAAAACTGATTCTATATTTTCTCCTTCTACAGCATCTGTTATTTTACGATAATTAAAACTATCTCTTACGATAACACGCTGTACAACTTTCTTTATCTGCAATAATAGAAAAATATTAATCATGTCATATATGAATTCAAATATTGTGTCTAAGATATTTCACAAAATGTTAAAAATTCCATCATAAATATTAAAACATTGCAATGTTTTTCTCTTATACACCTTACTTAATAAGGAGAGACAATGCAGTGTGCAATGAAGAAGATTTTAAATTATTTGTTCGTGTACAGCAGTACTTTCTATCTATTCTTCTGATCAAGGTGTTGAATAGAAATTTTTCCAAACTTTTTATGTGTATCACATAGAGGACACTGATCAATTTGCACCTTTCAGATTTTCAGATGTAAGTGGCTCTTGAAATTAAACTTCTGTACAATCCCTTTAAGCTATTTCTTTACTTGTAAAAAAACCCACGATTCTCATCTCCTCAATAAGACAGGTCACTCACCTGAGCTCGAGATAACTGTAATCCTATTGTCATAAGTATATCTTCTATATCTTTATCTAAGATATAACCAGTATGATTCTGATCATAATAAACATAGGATAATAATAATCCTGGATCAACTGTTATCTTCTTCTTTTCTTTCTTCTCTTTCTTATCTACAATTACAAAGGTGCTTGTATTGCTATATGGCAAATGTTTACATGCATTGAAAAGGACTGTTTAACCGTAGTACTAATGTTTTTTTTGCAAAAAAAAAAATCAGTCATCTAATCATTAAAAGACAGCCAGAGAAAAAGCCATATCACTTTTTACACAGAATGAATATCAAATGTCAGGTTCACTTTCTTATGAAAAGACGGTTTCATTAGGTTAATTCCATTGGTAGTCTTTAAGATAATATATATACTGAGAAGGGTGACAATAGGACTCTGGAAAATTGAGATCACAATTAACACAAGATATCAGATTTTTATTCTTAAATTATTGAATGTGTATGAAATTCATCTGCTTTAAACTGGTAAAGTGGATTATAAGACAATATGGTATTTGTAATAAAAGAATAATTATTTTACCTTTTTTATCATCATCTTCTTCCATGTCTTCTTCTTTATCATCATGTTTATCATTATCCTATAATATAATATAATAACTACATTATCATTATCCTATAATATAATAACTACCTAAAGATACATTATCATTATCCTATAATATAATAACTACATAAACATACATTGTCATTATCCTATAATATAATAACTACATTAACATACATTATCATTATCCTATAATATAATAACTACATTAACATACATTATCATTATCCTATAATATAATAATTACCTAAAGATACATTATCATTATTCTATATCATATTAACAATGATCATACCATCATATAAATCCTATAATATAGTAATTAAACATAAGCCTACATCATTATCAAATAATAATGGTGCTCTTAAATCATTCTCCAATAATCTACAAATAATTACCTTTTCAGAATTGTGTCTTTCTTTTTCTTTCTCATCATCTTTGTCATTATCTTTATCTTCTTTCTTATCTTCCTTATCCTTCTTATCTTCTTTCTTATCTTCATCTTTCTTAGCAGCTGGTGTTTTACACAGACTCAAATAAATGTTGAATCCAAAATCTCTCATCAACATTTCATTGAACATTTCAGCAAACAGAGACACCTGAAAAATATGATTATATTTTATAATTATTTTATCATAATTCCATCAAGGGCAATAACCCAACTCTCCTTTGACAAACAACTAAAATAACTGAACGCATTTGGAAATAATGTACTTTAATATAGTAAAACCAACAATATATCCTCTTATATATTTGCAGCAAGCAAACTCCATGAAACTTTAAATACTATCTTGTTCAAAATATCCCCTTGTAGAAAACTCGTGAAACTCCTAAATCTCATCATTAGACATATAATCAAACCATACCTCAAATGAGTGTTCCTTGTTATCTTCAGGCCTATAATCTAAGAGTACACTTAAAGACATGACACAGCAATCAAACTTTCCACCTTTAGCAGTAGGATGTGGGTGTACCAATATTGATGGTACATCAGGCATAACATATCTCTTTTCTAATAACGCTTTATCTTTCTTTTCTTTTCTCTTCTGTTCTTCTTCTTGCTGTAAAATTTCAAATTTTTTAAAGAATAAATGTGTTTTCTAGTCCAGCACAAAAATTAACACTTGCTTAAGGAATTTTAATTAATTGAATTTTTACTTCATATTTTGTCTCACAAATAGAGATAATAAAGATAGGCAAAGCCATACAATGAAGGAGTGTTTTTATTTTCAAATGTCTTAGGGTCTTATGTGAACAGTCAGCCTATTACGCAATGACCAGCTAGTTGTTGAACAAGTTAGGTTATTCAAATACCTCTTTTTTCTGTGCTTCCTCCTTAGCTAAAGCTTCTAATACTTCAGGATCGGTGGGTTTTTCTTTCTCTTTCTCCTGTAAATATAGATGAAGATGAATGAAAACAGACAGGCAAGTTAAAAATCAGACTGGTACAAGAATAACTATCATAGATAGGTGATGGGTGTTGAAATTCCACATTGGGTGACTTTTGGAAGTACTGGTTGTAGCATTTGCAAAGAATTTGAATCTATGGATATTAGTCCTCTAGCAGAAGACAATCCAGCTCTCTATCAACTGAGTTTCGCTGTCAAACATGTTTGTTAGGGGGATGAATTGATGTTACACAGTTCAAAGGTTTTTTATAATAGTCAAGTAAGTACTATGATATTAGTATTAAAACTAACCTGTTCTTGTTTTAACTCTTCTTCTTCAGCTTCTTGTTCACTTTTTAACATTTTAGTTAATCTAGCTATTAACTGTGATTTCAATCCTTTAGCACTCAGATTCCTAGCTTCTAATTCTTGTCTTAGATCTAGAATCTGTAAATGAAATAGTTCTTGGATACTCAAAAGGAATTTAAACAGGTTATCGGTTTTTGCAACTGGGATGACAAAAATCTAGCCAGACATCACTGTCTAAAATACTACTTAACTTTGATAACAATGCTTTAATGCTTTAATCCATTTAAGTCATAGGTCCCTTTTACACCAAACCACTATCGGTCAAGGCTAGGCTTCAAAATAAGAATTTTACTCTTTATTTCTGTATATGTCTTTTCTATATATCACAGAGTATCTTGATGAGTCATCATTTTAACATTCAAATACACATGGATTTGACGGATAAAATTTCAACAGTGAGCTGTGATCACTGATTGGCTTAGATAAAAAATCCTGTTTCTCAGACTAAAGTGTGATTGGTAAAAAAAAATGGCCTACCTTCATGGATTTAGGATCCAATTCTGAAAAATGTGTTGGTTCTTTCTTTTCAGCGTTACTATCTGCTTCCATATCTTCTTCATCCTAATAAACAGACAAAAAAATAGCGTTATTTCTCAGGTTCCTTGGGAAATTTTACAATCGCAATTAGACACAACATTCAAATCACAATTCCAAACAAATTAAATGATTATAAATTAATGAATCCCACTTTCACACAATTTCACAAACAAACATACCTTACTAAGTCCTGAAAGAAAAACTCCTAGGGCAAAAATTTGGAAAGTTTTGTCAACGAGTATTATAAATGCTCCAGGATATTCTACAAGAAATTTTTTGTCACCATTTATGTTTATGAAATAAAATATCATTTTTGGAATAATTTCACGAAATGATCAAGTTGAAAACCTTGCTCAAAAATGATATCTTATTCGATTTCACTGTGGAAAAAAAAAAAAACAATATATTAGCAGTGCCTGTGTGCCTGTATCTGTTTTCTCGGGATCACCAATTTTGATCTTGAGTTGCTTGGCATAAGCTGCCTGTAGGTCTTCCCATTCTGTCTGAGAAGGGGAACACATCCATACATCTGGTATAAAAATGACGACAGTTTCTACTCTGGCATCAACATGACGTCCCTTGTTGGAAGAGGCTGGTCGCATGTAACAAATCTCAGCGAACCTATACCTATATAAAGGAAAGGTGGGAAAAAAAAGAAAAAACAAAATGTAAACCACTAAATTAAAGCTATAAACAATCAAAAACAAAGAAGAATATCTTTTATTTTTGAAAATATGCTGATGATTGTAAAATAAATGATATTTGTTGAATTTGGAGTGATACAAGGCTATCTTATGTCTCCATATCTTTTTAACAAATCTTATAATGACTATAATCAGATGAACCTAAATAGCCCCTACCAGTAATATGATATTCAAGTATATCTGGAGTTATTCAAAATCTATAAACCATCATTAAGGAAGAATTTGATAATGGACATCATAGACTCTTTAGACTCTGCAAAATGCATTTGATCGAAAATTCTACATCCTGGTACATGATAGTTAAAGATTTTTATATCAAACATTTGTCCAAAACTAATGGGATTATTCAATTTTGAAGAACCACATTCAAAACTGTAATCCACAGCAACAACCATAAAGAGAACACATACCATTTTGTACAAGCCTTTAGATCAATACCAGTTAAAGCCTTTGTCGTTCTGATGGCAGTGTTGATCAACACTTGTGGATTACCAGCAGGATCAGCTCCATCCAGAGAAGGTGACCAAGGTCCACCTATAGCCATGGGTTCATTTTTACCACGAATACCAACTAGAAACTGTAAAAGTCTGGTAGGATGTTGGAACGATTCCTGAATATCTACTGGATCTTCTGCCAGACCACATGATTTATGGTAAAGGTCATCCAATGAAGGTGAAGATAATAGCATCACCTGAAAAAACATTCCATAAATGCACTTATGTTTGATCAATAAAGATGGACTCTCTTAAACCTACAGAGAAAACTGGAGTTTAACATCCTCAACCTACTGCTTTCAACAATGACTAGGAATGCACCTGATTGGACAAATGGAAGATGGGCTACACCAAGCAGTGTGCAAAGAGGGAAATTTTGCCAGGACAGTGGCATTATCTTCTCTTTGTTTATTTTCTAATGGTCAAGGAGTCCTCAGTTTATTGTCGTATTCAAATGACTAAACACTTTTTTCCATATCAGCCATGGGGTAAACCAGATCAAATCTGACAAATTATCTCATCACATCTTGAGATAGAGTGCTGGGCCCTCAGGCAAGCATCTAACTCACTGAGCAACCATAAAATTCAATGAAAGCAATTTTTATCCAATCTTACCTTGGCACTAAAAAGATGATCAGCATCATTTGGTTCCAGAACGGTTTTATTTGGTGTCAATGGTTCTACATCTTTATGTAATACATGGAAATTACAGCTGTGACCAAGTTTAAATGATCGTTCTAATGGGAAAGCATCAGACCATGTTAAATTAGTAAAGAAAAAATCGCTTGGTATATACATACTACTGTATCTAGATTTTAACATTACCACATTAGCATTTTTACTGAAAAAAAGCAAAGAATTTTTTTATTATTTTACCACTTCTCTTTGGTTGAAGCAAAGAAAGTTTATTATCATTCTTAGTTTTGCTTCTTACTAAAAAAAGCTTTTTAGAGGTGCCATTACCAAGTGACATCATATTCCCTTAATGTCGTAGCTTGAAAGAGATTATAAAGAGGTTTTCTACATTTTTAATGTGTAATCAGATGTCTGTGGTTCCTGAAATACCACTTAAACTATGTGTTTCATGACATCACTAATTCCAAAGGGTCTTATGTGATACACGCATATTTGACCATTAGTGATGTCATCAAACACTTAGGGCCATATGCAGCGCTCGTTCTTTACCTAAACTTTGACTAAAGTTAGACTTAAGTCGAACTTTAGGTATGCTTAAATTTGATTATCAAATCTAGAAAATGAAAGCCTTAATCCTAACTTTGTAAAGTTCGACTTTAGTCAAATTTCAACTTTAGTCAAGGTAAGAGCGCTGTATACGGCCCTAAGTGTTAGTAGAACTTATTTGAATTACACTCATCAGTGTACAAAGGATGAAGATTAAGGTGTACTTTGAGGATGACTTTATCAGAATAAGCTAAGGCAAAGCAAAATGAGAAATGACATCCAAATAAGTAACTTACAGATTCAAAGAAAGTTTAGGAATCTGACAAACATAACGTGGTTTAGATGATCTCTTTCTGGGAGGACTTCTAGCTGGTGATCGAGATCTTGGAGGAGGTGATCTCTTACGTCTAATATCACGACTACCTCTATCTCTATCACGTCTATCACGCTCTCTATCAGCATGTTTCTCACGATCTTTCATGGAGCTAAATCTATTAGGTTCTGCTCTATGACTGCCTGGTAGATTGACAGCTGGTGTTCTATTCTGAGTACCACCTGGAAGAAATGAAGTGTGCAATGAGTAAACTCAAAAACCCAATAGCCCGAACTGACCTTCTCTTTGATGATTTTAAAGTAAGAGATTCAATTGAATAATGAAATGTCTTAGTACACTTGACAAAACATTATTCAGGATATCCAATAAAAGAAACTATACCATCATAAAATTTGTATAGACACCATGATTTAAACAGTATCCTTTGAGAAAAATAAACAAAATATCATGTCACCATCAACAGATTAGCATCAGGGTGTTTGGAAGCTTGAGTATATAAAGTACCTCACTGGCAACAACTGGATAACAGTTCGTCAAACACTACAAGACCAGTAAGCATTATTGTCGTCTGCTTGGAACTGTAGGGCACCTTTGATGCCATGGTCAATGCCTTTGGTTCGCTTGGAGTCCAAGCAGAAGTATTTGATTGAACTGACCTCTAAAATCATTATTGGTAGTTGATATCATAGAAGGTGGTGGTACAGCATTCATTGGGACTGGTTTACCCTGACTACCAGATGTATGTTGATTAATATTACCTATATTAGTCTTGATTGGTGTTGCTTGACCTAATGTTGATCCCTAGGTATAGAAATATAAGCATTATGACAATAGGTTCCAAATATTACACAATACATACCAATGCATTTGGAAATCCGAGCAACTTTTTATTATCATAATCATAAGATATTGTTAAAACCACTCTCCAAAAATGGCCAGATGTGAGCATAGCTTTAATTTTGAAAATCATTTGATATCATGAACAGCTATTACCCAAGTCATTAAAAGAATTACTAGCTAAAGTGAAACATGATAGAAATATATAATATTACACGATATAAACACATAAGTCAACAAGTTTTATTGTCAAAATTAGATACTATTTGTTGAAAGTTGATTGACAACCTACCTGACCAGGTAGTAGCTGTATTCTAGTGGCATTCCATTTAAAAGGCATACTAGCATTATATGATGCTTCAACTAATACTCTTTCTCCAACTTTAGGTTGATTACCTTTTACACTCCTGTAAAAACAGAATGAAAGAAATTAGTCAAATGTTCCAGAAATTGAAGAGAGTGAATGAAATTATTTCCAGAGATCTTTTAATAGTACCTTAAAAATCAGTTACAAATTTACAACAGTACATTGTAAATGTAAATAAATTTTTGCCAGGAAAAACAAAATGGTCCATTTTACAAAAACAAAAATCACTGATGTTTGGGGTTTTAATTAACCAAGACCGAAAAATATAGCCAAATCAACAGGAGTGAAATGAATGCAAAATGATAAAATAACTTATCATATGCTTTTCATTCAGTAATTACTTACGTCATCTGAAAGAAGATCTCTTCATCAACAAAACCAAACGTGTCATGAAGTTTAGTGACGGTACCAGTAAATACTCTCTGTTTAACAGCTGGACTAGCTGCTGATGGTCTCGGTGTTGGATAGCTGATAGTATTAACTTGATGTGAAGCTAATGTAGTAGGTGTAGCTATACCAGGTTGTGGTAGTACAGCTTGAGGTGGAGGCAGAGCTGTTGTCTGCAAAAATAAAGAACATTAATAAATATTTCCAGCTGAAAGTTCCAATGTTTTGGCTTGGAAAGATGGTTATTGTTCAGGGGGAATGCGGAACCAACTCACCAAAAATACGAACTAAGACCATAAGACAATTAGCTGATATTTGAACAGTGGATCACCCCCAATTTGTTTTTTTTTTTTTTAGAAAACCAAGAATAAATTTACAATGCTGACAAAAATTGATGAATGAATGAACAATTCTTGTTATTTTCACCCAGTGCATATTCTCACTCTGATAGACCCTAAACTTAACAATACAACATCCATATATCATGTCCATGGAACAGGTAAGGCCAGATTTCGTGGGCTGACAAGATGACATCTAAAGATGGGTTCCCTTATTTTCATTTAAGAAAATGAAAACGCTAATACTTATATTAATAGAAAGTGTTCTAAAAAAATACCAGTTTGTCTCAAATGTCCATAATTAATTCAAAATTAGCTTAATAAGAAGAGAATTACCAGCAGAATTCCAATGATTGACCGATCAAGAAAGGTCAAAAAGTCTTGTTTTGTTTATCCAGACTGTACATACATGGACATTTATGATTGGTTTAATTCTATGCAATAAGAACATAATGATATGATTAAGAAAACATGATAATTCATTAGAAGCACCAATTAATCAAAGTTTTCTGAATTTGAAACTAAAAAATAAGGAAACACCCATCTTTAAGTATAAAACTTACCTGTTGAAGAGCAGACAAGGCTGTATTATATTGAGCTGTACCAAGTTGAGTATTGTTAGAACCTAAACCATAAACATTAGCATGAGTAGCTAGACCTCCTGGCATCATTAACGTATTACCAAGTTGTTGGGTGGCAGCCATTGGATTTTGAGGAATCTGTGGTGCAGAGTTTGCATTCATAAAATCTGAAGGAAAAAAAAACATTGTTTATACTTCTAAATAAGTTATTGATTGTCCTATCTACAATTTACGTGAAAATCACAAGTTTTTTTGCTTCCAAAAGTGAAACTAGAATTATCAAAATGTGGATGTATGAATATTTTTGTCAACACAATGCTATCTCTATAGCATCGGTAAGCTTGCATTATTGATTTTTCCAGTTGTAAAACCATACAATAATTATACAATACGTACCTCCTGGTCTAGCCCAGGGTGGATTTTTAGCACCGCCAAACTGTGATGTCATTTTGATTTATATCTGAATCTAACAGGTCTGGAAAGAAATGATCAATTCATAATCTATTATAGTAAACCAATGCATCCTGAACCAAAATCAAAATATAAAGTCGGATAAAACCTGTCATAGTAGGCCTTCTTTTTTTCCTGTATCAGTTCATTTCAATCTAAAATACCAGTCCCTCAATCTTCCTTGTTTGCTAGCAATACAATGACGGGTTATCCCAAGTCTGCCCAAGGCAGCTATGTAGAAGTTTCCTAACCCTTAGAACTCAGAAGAGAATGCCATGTTATTGCTTTAATTCAATTTTTTTTCATGTAGTTGCTGTATAACAACAGAGGCTTGAAGCACAATATTGTGTCATTTTTTACAGGAAATTTATGTCTATTTCAAATTACCAACCCTTGTATTCCTATGGACCTTTAGATATTTGGGGAATGGAGAAAAAGTCAAGTCTGAGCTCATTGATTGTGGTAAAAGAGTGCTGGCATTGGATTGCTTCTAAACTAATAAGTCAACTCAATGTCATTGAATTGATTGATTGAATCGCAGCTCAGGCCTAATCAAACCAATCACCAAAAGGCTACATCTTCTGGAGTGAAGCAGTATTAAGTGGAAGACTCTACATTATGTGTTTTAAAAGTCTACTTTACCTATTTTAAGGATAAAAGAGAAGAAAAAACTATCTGAGCTGAGGAGAAAGATGCAGTAATGGAGGCATAAAAATCATTGTCCAGGTTATAGTACGGTATTTGGTTACGTTCTGAAGCCAAGATTAGTGCATACTTTAATATTACGATTTTAACTGTTTAATTTTTCTAATAAATGATAAATACTATTAAAACTGCTTCAATCTGAATCAAAAGATAATCTAAAGTCTAAGGAAATTGATGTGAAATAACCCATCGGTTAGTAATGTTTCTAAAATCGGGTACAAACTGTCTGTAAGACATGATAATCGAGACAAAATTCTTCTCTCCTATTTATCTCCACTTTGGTAAACAAACAAGTGCTAGGGAAACAACTAAAATAATTTTGTTGTTTTTCAAGAAATCTACAATAAACAAAAGAGGAAAACAGGCGAAGTGAGTTGAATTTTAACATAATGTGCATAATTCATGCACATAATTTATTGTAGATTATGTAAATTTGAATAAAATGTGTAAATTTGAACCTCTCACCTGTCAAAAATGTTCCCACAATTCATTCCATTTCCGTCCAAATATTTTCACGTTCCGAAAAGGATTACTGCATAAATCGCTTTTACAAGCATTAAACTGGGATATCTTGGGAGCTAAATGTGTTAAAATGTTGTGATTACTGATTTAATGCTGAAATAATATTGTATTTGACTCAGGCCAACAACAAGGTTAATATTTTCTTGCAACCAACTTTATTCGCATTATATTTTATCAACTTTGAATTTCGATTTTCAATATTTGTGTCACATTGTCATCGATTGCCCGATTGGTATTAGTGATTAGTGAGCATTGTAATTATATAAAATTGGCATTAATATTTACTGACTGAGATAATATTGTGAGTTTGTAACAGATACAGGTTTTGTGCTGTTGGCTGAAAACCTGTATCATCTTGATATTTCTTTTCGGCTTTTCTTAATAATTTCGATTTGACCCTAATATTAATAGACAACTGCAGCAAAAGTTAATAATCAATATTAGTCAATCTGCATTTTATGTTCTGTTACTAATTATATTTTTGAAATGGTTTATTGAAGTTAAGTTTTCCCAAGACTCGTCACAGTGGAAAAAAGACAGTATTAACTAGTGTTACATTCATATTTCAGAATTATTAGCCTGAAATGGCTGTATATTTTGACCATCGATTAGGAGGTGATAGTTCGTATATTAAAACAGAAATAAAATGGTGTCCCAGCTCTTTACATCTAGCTGTCATCTGCTACAGTGAAGAAAATGGCGGCACAGTTGAAATTTATACTGAAGAGGTAACATACTTGGGAATCTTAATCCGTCAATATCAAGCCTGTAAAACTCTTGTGTTCAAAGCATAGATTGTTTTTTGCTGTTATTTGTTTGTCATCAGATGTTCAAATCATAAGATTTGTACAAATTGTAAGCTTACATGCCTGTGCCTGTGTTTGCGTAACATTACTTAACCACTATGTTACAACCTAAAATTCTTAACACAAATCACACAAGTTTGAAACCTACTTTTAATAGCCTTTAATCTATTTTCTAATTTGACTTAGAAATCTTTGTGTTGTAGGGAGAAAGGATTCAGCATAATGCGGTCCACAAGCAATGTCATGTATCTACTATAGCATGGCATCCTAATAGAAGAATACTTGCTGTTGGGTGGGAGACAGGGGAGATAACTATATGGAATGAGCAAGATAATGAGGTCACTGAAGCCCTACAAATACATAAACATGAAGTTTCTGTTCTACACTGGAGTTCTACTGGTAGCAGACTGTCAACTGGCGACAAGGTGAGTTGAAGTTAGAAGACTCTATATAATTGATGTTACATTCTAAACTTCACCAGCTTTTGAAACTATATCGTTGAGGCCAAAATGGATTTTGTAATTTTTTCTGGGATTACCTGAACCACAGTCTTTATCTAAGTGATTCCATCCCATAATTATTTATATTCAACAATGTATGAAAGGAAAATCTGTTCAATTGAACAACAACAAAAGCAACTGCCCCATGAGTCAAACTTCACAAAAATGAATTCCAAATATCAGCATATTTATGATACTGCATTAGTTAAGATTTCTGTTTAATTTTTGATTTAAATTTTTTTTTTTTTTTTTTACAGAATGGTGTATTGGTTGTATGGAAATCTGATAGTAAAGGAAGACTACAACAACATCCATTTTGTCAACATCATATACAAGAACCATTAACTAGTATACTATATAGACCTTCAAAAACAGGAGAAGCTTTACCGTAAGGACAAAGATAGTCTTTAGTACAATTTAGTACTGTTATCAGAATTAATCTTTAATGTCAGGAAACCCTTGTTGATTCTGATTCTTTAGGACCTACCTTCTGAATGAAAATGCAAGGTCAAGATTTATTTTTTCATTGATGCATGTTTGAGAGACTGACATAAATGCATTTCGTTTCCCTTTGGAAAGAAAAAAATATAGATATGAATTGAAATATATTTCAGAGATATTGCATCATTAGCCAGAGCAGCAGTAAGTGGTGATGAGGCTGCTTTAGATATGTTTAATTGGAAGAGAGGCAAGAGCTCAACACCAATGTTTTTTCCATCAGAATCTCTTGCTTTTTTCGTTGGAGGTGCAAATGGTAGGTTTCTTTGAATGTACATACTGTTATAGGTATTCTAACTCATAGAATGCATTTGAAATTTAGATTTTGCTCAAACCTGGTCATTCAGATATAAATTCAATAATAGACATACCTGGTGTCATAAATTCATGGTAAAATGATGTTACTGCATCTATTGCTGTATTTTTAAGCTCAGTGAAGATGAGGTCTGCTGACTTGGAGCAACTGAATTTTTAACAAATGAGCACTGACATTTGGGAGAATGGTATCAATTGCTGGATTAAATCAACCTGAGCCAATGCATGATTTGAAAGAGAAGTGGAGACAAATTCTAATACTCCTGTCATGCTTGAATAACAATTAAATTTGGAAGTTTACCATTATTTTTCAATATAAACAGATTCAATGAGATATTTTGCAAATGATCCTGAACCCACCCTTGACCTTTGATTCATGTACAATGTAGCCTAATATGTTAGAGATCTTGTTTTTATAGGTGGTGTTTACTATGTGAATGATACAGGACAGTGTACACAATCATTCTCAGCAGATAACAGTGTTAAACAGTTGTTATATTATGATGAACGCAATATCTTAGTGACAGTTACAGAACAGTTACAAATGACACAACATACAGTGTTACCTGATGGTGGTACACAGGAAGTGTTAAAGGTATTTCCTTTGTTTGACCTAAACACTAAAGAGATAAAGCCCCATTATAGCACATTTCAAAATATAATTTGATGTCTGGTCTTTCTTCAATTTATGTCAAATGTGTAGTTGGAAATAACAGATTCTCAATTTGAAAAGTGATATGCATGGCCTAAATCATAGTTTATCAGCTAGGAAACCAAATATTTAGACCTCTGTTTCTCTATCTTGGGTACTAAGCCTCTTAGACAATTTTGAATAATAATGTTTTAAGATATCTGCAAAGGAATTAAATCCAAGAATTTCAAGAACTTTTTGCTTCTTACAAGTTAGATCCGGCACCTTTAAAATGAAAAAGTAGAATGCATTAAAGTATTTAACATTAAATAATGTTTTTTTTGTAGGTTAAATTAAGTGGTAAATCAGGCAATGTATCTATATTATGGGCTGGGAAAGGTTTATTAGCTACTGCGTCTGGTGAAATGGTGGTTAGAATGTGGGATTTAGCTAGTGAAGATAATTTTGTATTGAATCTAGATTCTCATAATGCCTATGATGATAATGAAACTATCATCTGTATCAGCTATTGTGCCGAAAATGGTAAGAAATTAATGATGTTTACGTTGGAATGATTATGACATTATTATATTATGTTAATTGTAAAGAAGAAGAGCAAATTTGGAAGATGTCTTTGGGGCCATATGAATGGTTAGTTCTGCATGTTCAGGATTTATGGAAACAGAACATACAATGAAATAATTTGGAACAGAGTTCAGAATGTATTAAACGTCTCTTGAAAAAATAGTAGGAGAAGGAAATAGATAGGGGACATTTTGAATGTCACGTTGTTGAATGGGTAGAAATGGAGCAGACAGAACCTGTTCAGAAATAACCTAAAGAGTCACAAAACCTGGTTCCTTGCAATATAACAAATCTTACGGTTAAATTTCCATTCTTACAATGAATTTTTTTTTGGAATGTGTTGACAGAAAAAGGAAATGCCAGAAATTTCCACATTTAACATCAATATAATTTGAGATGATTGCTATAAACTTGCCATCAATTACCCCAAACCTAGGTCTTAAGACAGGAAAAGTACCTTCAAGGTATTTATAAATGTAAATGTATATAAATGTCTAGTAAAACTCCATTCATTTCATTTCATTTTCTGAAAACAAACTTTTGGTCATATAATATGACTCTGGAAATATTTTCAGGAACTTTGGCTGGTGGTACAAATAATGGTAACATTGCATTGTGGAAGTACTCTCCTAACTTGGGTAAAGTTGGTGATGAGGAAAGTATGTGGAGATTACAGTCACCACCTGTTGTTGATGGTCCAGTCAGACAAGTTGAGGTTAGTGTTAGCAATACTTGCAAAAATATTTAATTTCTGTCTTAAAATGTCACTTTCTCAAATACATTTTTGTGTGTTTGGCTGTTTTCAACCGTGTATATCATTTCCAGTCTACCTAACTGTAAATGGATATAGATAATCAGGGAAAGATCAATATCACGAGGTTTGGCCAAGGAACAGCTGATGGAAAAGATCCTTTGTGAACTTTGGTTGTTATACTTGTACTTTTGTTTTCCGTGTTTTTGCATTTTGCAAGGTTAACTTTTTATGTTTTATATGTAGACAATTTTTATTACAGTCTTAAAATCCATAAAAAAAAATTTGATTCCTACAAAAACAAAAGTTATTAATGTGAGTATGATATATTTCAGTGGGCACCAAAGAAAGGTTTTATGGCAGTTAATACAGTATCTAATGTGTTTATGTTAAGTGAACAGGTTATGAGTGCTAGTTTTAGAGATGAGGTAAGATCATATAGATAATATCTGTATTGATAATCATTGCTACATGAAATTCACTTTTCCCCAAAAAAGATCAGCAAATGACCCTATAACCAAATGAACTTCTGATTTCGATTGGAGCAGTAAATTGGATACTCTCTGATAGTAAAGTTATTTCTTTGTATTTAGTCATTCAGTTCATTTACTCCATCAATCAAATCAATGCAAATCTATCTAGAAGTAAGTAAGGACTCAGGCTTAAGAAGGTCAGTTGTCTGAAGTTCTGAGTAACAACATGTTTCAGGTTCTGTTTTCAGGTTTTATTGTGTCTATTTGAACTCATTGTCTATATTTCAGACTGCTGTGGTACAATATGGACCAAGTTCTATAGCTATAGAGATATTTTCAACTGGTAATAATCATGATATTAAAGTTGATATGCAGATAAAAGGAGCATATACCACCAAGGTAAGACGCTCAGATTGCTATGGCTACACACTCTGTGCTTCTTCATGAAAATTTAGGACATGGTGTAGTTGACCTATTTTGTTGAAATTCTGATATTTGGATGTTTTTAATCGAGTAAGTTAATCAATTCTTGCTACTTAATTTCCAGGATGCCATGGCAATATGGAATGGTAAAAGAGTCATACTGTATGAATATGCTGCAGATAGATCTGTTATAAGATCAACAGGTAAATATACTTTTCCGAAGCCATCTGCTTTGCACTGATTCCATGGTTTTTAAACAGGTGTTTCAGTGATACAGGAATCTGTTGTAAAAGTAATTTAAGTAGATAGCAATCTATGCCATGTGTGTTTCTAAGCACATTTCAAAATTTCCCTTATTCCCCATTTCATTATCCAAAGTGATAGTGCAGATGAAGGGTGTAAAACTTCATTTCATGGTTCAGTTATTTTATTATCCACTCAAATTCTACTTTCCTATTAAAGAGACAGGTGCACCATTTTCTGACCAATCATGCTTTAGTCTCAGATACGGGAATTTTTTAGCTAGGCTAATCAGTAATAGTGTTCATAACTCACTGTTGAAACGTGAGCCTTCAAATCCATGTGTGTCCAGAATTATCCGCGTTTGAATGTTAAAATGACGACTTGTCATTTTTAGATAGAAAAGACATATTTAGAAATAGTGAGTTAAATTCCTAGTTTGAGTATTATTAAAGGAATTATGCGATATTTGTTCATTTCTAGTTCTAGTACTTCTACATATAGTCAATACTCAAATCAATGCCCCCAAATATCGCATCTGTCCCTTTAACATTTTACATTTCAACATTTTTTTTTCCTGTGCAAGTAATAAGAAATAATGAGATATTCTAATGCATTATTATTTATATTTCATATTCGTTCTTATAGGTACATTTCAGACTGAAGCTATGATGATATGTCTGTATGAACAGAATGTCTATACTATAGAACAAAATAAAGTTCAAGTTCGAACTTTCCAGGTATTATTGACATATTCTTTGAATATAGAGTCAAAATAAACCTAATCAAGCATGAAATGGTTTAAAAATGTTCACCCTGATTGAAAAATATGAAGGGTGAATCAAAGCAGTGGACAATTTGGTTAATTGCAATGACAACTTTCAATAACAATCTATACTGAAATTAAGATGATATAAGTTGGATTGTCCCTGATTTTATGTCTATGAAATGAAGACATGAGTGAAGGTCTGTTAAATATTTGTTTTGATTCTAGGGAACAGTAAAACAGATATTGAGTTTTATTGATATGGAAGGTGTACCTATATATTTAGATATATGTGGTAATTATTTAACAGTAGCTACTGATACTGGTCTAGTAAGAGTCTATGATCTGTCTCGAAGGTAAGGTCTTAAATTTAGCTGCACAGTTTGACTCTTGTCAGTTGTTTATAAACTTTAAAAGTATTGTAAAGACGTTTTCTAAATTTTTTATGTGTATTGGGGACACTGGTAGCATCAATTTGCAACATTCCAATTTTCAATCAGACGTCTGTGGTTTCTGCAATTCCACTAAAACTAAGTGTTTGATAACGTTACTTATAGCTAAGGGCCTTAAACCGCACTTATGTGATAAAGCACATTTTCCAATTAGTGACGTCATCAACTCTTAGATTTAGTGAATTTGCAAGAACCACAGATGAGGAAAAACACATGTTTGATTGAAAATTGGTGTAACTTTTGGTCCAGTTACATTTTGTTTTGAGAGTCCACATAGTTGATAAAGTTTTGCTCTTTTAAAAAGCATGGTTTGATGCTGTATTTGACTTTTTTTTTTCTCTTTATTTACACCATGTACCACTCTTTCTTTCAGAGAAGCTAAAGCTCACACTAATCCTAAAATTCTATCAGATATCATACCAGGCTTTGGTACTATTCTATCAGCTAAATGTAACTGTACTGGTAATAGAGTTAGTGTACTTATACAAAATACGGTACGTTACTATTGTTATTAATCAAAAACTACTATTGAATATAATAGCACATTTGTATATCGTGGATTTCTATGTTCCACAGTTTTGTGGTATATCATTTTGATTCAGATACAAAATTGGATTTTATATCTCTTTTTTTTTTCAATCCATAATCTGACGAAATTTTTATGCATCTCCTGTTCTGGATCATGTTATATTCTACCAATGAAAAACTATGTTAATTGTTGTCAATTATTTCTAGGATAAGTATACAGATCCTAAGTTATATTTCTGGGATGTAGAGAATGATACAGTACAGTATTTTAATTTTGAGACTGGACGTGGTGAACAAGATGACTACACTGCTACTAGTGATGGAGAACCTGAAGATTCAGACACTAATGATGCTGAAAAGTAGGTCCATGTTTTAAAATATTTAAAAAAACATTCTTTGTCTGTATTCCAAAATACTGATTATAAGAACTGAAGCCAATAATTTTATATTATTCATTTGTAACAAAGAAAAGTTTGTCCACATGTTCTCACCCTTCAAGAAGCTATGCATACATCTGTAAAAGGGGGAAAAACAGTTTTGACATAATACTTCATAACTGCAGGAACTTTTTGTTGACAATCAATACTTGATTAGTTTGTTAGAAAATGTCAGAATTTTTGTTGAAAATACACAAAATTTTAGAACAATAGATCAGTGCTAGTATTGTACATTTTGGATTATCTTAAAGTCACAATGGTTCTGATAACAAGCCATTAATAAATGAACTCTTCTTTTTCAGAGGTAAAAATCAGGCAGCTAAAGATATAGCAGGGCGTATACCTATCTCTCATTATTGGGATATGATGGAATCTAAGTTATTAGTGTGTGAAGCTCAATATGTACCACCTGCTACACCTAAAGATAAAAATGATAACCTGTTGAAACGATCTCATTCAATAAACAAACATGTAGATGAACCAGTAAGTTATATTTTCAGTCTTTAAGAGTCATAGTTTAAACTTTATACCTATCTAAACTATGATTTTGTCAGTAGCTTTTTTCTATAGGCAACAACTCTTAATTTCAGATAGTTCTTGTGTAAGCTCTTTATGGCTGAAAATGTTCATCAATTTCCTTAAAGGGAAAGATTGGCCATTTTTTGACCAATCATACTCTAGTCTCAGAAACAGGAATTTTTTAGCTGAGCCAATCAGTAATAGTGTTCACAGCTGACATGAGAAATTTGAGCCTTCAAATCCATGTGTGTCCAGAATTATCCGTGTTTGAATGTTAAAATGACGACTCGTCAAAATAAGATACTTTGTGATATATAGAAAAGACATATATAGAAATAATGAGTAAAATTCCTAGTTTGAAGTATTTTTAAAGGAATTATGCGGTTTTCGTACATTTCTAGTACTTCTGAAGACTATTTACATTTATTCAAGACTAAAATCAATTCGCAAAAATGCCGCATCTGTCCCTTTAACAATAATTATTGTATAAGATATCAAGATATTGTAGTGCTCTGTATCAATAGAGAAAAAAAAAGTCATTCAATTGAACTCAACTCAAAAGAATCTAATTCTATTTTCCCTTCTTTAACAATGCCAAAAATGATGTTAAAACGTATTTTGCTTGCAATCAAAATGACATTTTTTTCGAAATATTTCTTTATGTGATGAGAACTTAAGATATCAATTTAAGATATCCAATTAACAATTTGTGCATCTTTTCTATCTGAAATGCTTCGTTTATTACCTCAATAATTACAACTTGATATGTAATATATATTATAGGTTGAGAAGATGATAGTGTCTCTCTTCTGTACACCAGAAAATGGTGTATTGATACAGGATAGTTTTCCTATGAGTGTTCAACATAATAAACTATTAGGTATTGAAGTACCAAATTTATACTTTGCTAAAAATGTAAGTATTTTTTAAATTAGATTAACTGTTGAAGATATTTCAATCATTTCATCAGCCATGATCTTTTGATGTTATTGGTGACTTAAAGATGGGTTCCCTTGTTTTCATTTCTGAAAATGAAAATGTTATTTCTTATAAGAATAGAAAGTAGAGGTGCTCTAACTACTTGGAAAAATACCAGTTTGTCTCACATGTCCATAATTAATTCATAATTAGCAAAATTAGAATAGAATTTCCAGCAAAATTCCAATGAACTGATCAAGAAAGGTCAAAAAGTCTTTTTTTTGTTTATCCAGACTGTACATATATGGACATTTATGATTGGTTAAAACTCTTAATTATATGCAATAAGAACATAATGATATAATTAAAAATACATGAAAATTCATTAGAAACAACAAGTAATCAAATAGTTTGTTTAATTTGACTCTAAAACAAGGAAACCCATCTTTAAATGGTTTTGTTTTCATAAAGTTTGCTCCCTTCATCCTGGGGTTATGTACAATAACAACGAAACTGATAAAGTAAATATGTTATTGGGGGTATCTGCCTAAATACAAAACTTGTGTTTTGTTAAATTTTGAGCTTCACATAGTATTTAATATGCTGTTGATTTTTCAGTCTGAATCATTTGAAGATGAAGCAGCACAACAACAATCAGATCATGTTGTAGATGAAGATGCTATGGCTATCTATCCTAAATTAGTAGCTCGTAGAGTGATGAGAGATTTTGTTGGTCTAGAGTCTAGTGATAAGTCTACTAGAGATGCTATGATGAACTTTAGTTACTATCTAACTATTGGTAATATGGATGAAGCCTTTAAAGCTATTAAACTTATTAAAAGGTATATTCAAGTTTCTTCTTCTTGCTTTTTTTTTCCAGTTGTAAGATTAAGAGTACTAATGAATTTTGGGTCCAGGGTCAATGTTCAATAAAACAAGTTGCAACAGATTTCAGAATGCGTTCCACATGCGCCAATAAAATAGAAGATGCAGACAGAATTCAAATGGCGATGAAGGAAAAAAATTACAAGAATTTTCAATGTGACTTATCTGCCTTCATACACTTCGATTGGAGGTAGATTTGGAACAGACGGAACTTGTTCAGAACTCTCCAATCATTAGCCACCCATATCTGCTTGTTTAAGTTGGACTAATGAAAATGTGTTTTGTTTTTCCAGTGAATCAGTATGGGAGAACATGGCTAAGATGTGTGTTAAGAGTAGAAGATTAGATGTTGCTACAGTATGTTTAGGGAATATGGGTAATGCTAGAGGTGCTAAAGCTTTACGAGAATCAGCTAAAGAACCAGAGTTAGATGCTAGAGTAGCTGTGTTAGCCACACAACTTGGTCTTTATGTAAGTTGAATTTGATGATGGTTTTAGCTGGTTTTGCCACAGATGATCTACTTTTTTTGGGACAAAGAAATAAGGACATGTTTATTCTTACAAAAAAATTGGAATCTTGGAAAGTTATCATGCATGAAACACTACTGACTGTTTACAGACAAACTTGCTACTTGAGCTTGAAGATTCTCTATTTTTGATTTAGTCTTTTCCTTCGTGTAGATGTAGCACTGTTTTACGTCAACATTTCCATGTGAGCGTATATTACCGTTACCCCTGTCCGTTGGTCTGTCAATATTTCTTGCGAACACAATAGAGACTACAGTCTTTGTCTGATTTTAATGAAACTTGATGTGATCATTTATATTGATGAGATCTTGGACAAGTTTGAACTTGATGATTTTTCGATGAAATGTTTTTGAGTTATAGTCCTTGACATAAAATGGTTCAAAATTTGTTCATAAGCACAATAGAGACTACAGATTTCATGAAAAATTTTGTGGAATTACTCAGCATGAACATATATATCATTAAATTCAAACTAATAATATTTCTTTAATATGAGAAAATTATTACTTTAGTCACTAAAGACTGTTTTATCATTTCTGACAGCTGCCAGTGGGCGTATGTTACCTTGCCTGACAAGCTATTTTTGTGCTGTTTTGAAAGTATATGTTCTAGAATCTCTGTATGTTAATGTGATTGTATATTATCATCTACAGGAAGATGCAGAACGTCTGTTAAAGAACTGTAAAAGATATGATTTATTAAATGAATTCTATCAAAATAGTGGACAATGGGAGAAGGCTGTTGAGACAGCTGAGATGTATGACAGAGTTCATCTAAGAACTACAAACTTTAGTTATGCTAGACATCTGGAAGATCTTGGTGAAACAGCTCTTGCTATACAAAGGTATGTACAAATTTGTAATATTTTTATTAGATATTTTGTAACTTTTTCAGTCGAAAATCTCTTAGTTTAAATTCTGCCTATGATTTTGGAATTTGAAACAGTTTGATGTGTTTTATGACAGTCATAGCAAGTTATCATTCTGTTTAGAGCTTATAAGGAATAGCAGCTTACTTTGAGTAAACAACTTTTCTCAATATTCCAGTAGACTCATCTGTTAATTATGATTATGGATCATTTTGTGCCAACATGTTGCTATTTGAAAATGAATAGTCGTCTTTGTCAAATGTGGTTGCTTCTTCTTGGTACTTACACACCAATGTTCATAAAAAATTTTTTCTGTAAAACTGTGATTGTTATTATAGATTTGAGAAGTCTGAAACACATAGATTTGAAGTACCAAGAATGTTAGGTGATGAACCTGAAGTATTAGAACAGTATATTATTAATAGTAAAGACAAGTAAGATATTTTACTAATCTATAAGACAAAGTCTACCAGCTGACAAAAATCAATAAAATAGACATGAAATGAGTCCTAAAGCCATTCTGGGTTGTTCACGATAAATCAAATGACAAAGCCAGGGGTCTGTTGAAAGAGGAAGCCCTTTGTGCCTAGTGCTCAGCAGGCATTTCTTACTTCAGAAATAACTCATTCAAAATACAGCAATTTGGACACACTTTGATAAGCAATATCAAGAAGCTGTAAATCAATGGTTCAGAAGCCATGCATTTGCTGACTTAAAACAAGTATATCCAGTGAACAATTGTTTGCTAGCCTTTGGTTCATTTTGCAAGGCATGAGCACATTTTTGGATTGAAGCAAACCATTAAAAAACTGTAAATTTGGGTCATTCCATAGAATTATGGATAAAAATTGAATTGAATTGATATTTGTGTTTCAGAAAACTACGTAAATGGTGGGCTCAATATTTAGAAAGTACAGGTGATATGAAGAATGCTTTACAGTTTTATGAATCAGCACAAGATTTTTTTTCTGTTGTTCGAGTGTTTTGTTATTGTGAAGAAATGGACAGGGTAAATATAATATCAACGAAAGTGTCTAGTGCACTGTAATCTAAATCCATTGATTTCAAAGAAGTACATTGGTCATGGTTTGTGTTTGGAATCATTGTGTGGTCATATAGTGATAACTATATATTCAAATGTCAAATTTTTCAGGGTTTTTGCACTTCCTTGAAAATCGTGAATTGAATTGCTAACAGTCTTGCTAATGAATCAGTCTTACGTGTTGGGTAAAGATGCATAACTGACACTGTTATAGTTTCATTGTTGAGGTTTCAACTTGGATTCCCCTATCAGTGGTATTGGTCTGAGGTGTCTTCATGAAAAGCCTCTAGTCCTTTGGATTAGACAATAAACCAAGTCCCCATTAAAATCCCATAACAGTTGAAGATGGAAATTCAGTAGGTTTTGCTGCTGTCCTTGTAGAATTCCCCTCACTGACCAGCTCCATTAGATATTTTATATATTTTCCAGGCAGCAGAGGTTTGTAATGAGACTGGTAATGAGGCAGCCTGTTATTATATAGCTGGACAATATGAAAATCAAGGACAAATTAAGGAAGCTATACATTTTTTCCAGAGAGCTAAGGCTTATGGTAGTGCTATCAGATTATGTAAGGTAGGTATTCATATTGATGTACAATATATATACTGTATAATTGCAAATATAATGCACACCCTTTCATACCTTCCAGAATCCATAATTAAATTCAAGATCTAGGTGTTTGTGGGTTGCTTCACTGACCATCCCTGATTTGACTGCAATGTTCAACCCTTAGAATGTCTCAATCAATTAACATTTTGTTTACTGGAAATAGGGATTTTAAGAGGTTGTACAATCTACCCTTTGCGATAGTGATTTCATAAAATACTTATTTGTAGTGGAATTGCAGGAACCACAGATGTCTGATGGAAAATTGAAATGCTGCAAATCAGTGTCCCTGATACACATAAAAATTTAGAAATCCTCTTTACAATTCACTATTTGAAACTGAAATTGATATTGTCTGTTGTGTTTTGGTAGGAACATGATATTGAAGATCAGATGATGAATCTAGCTCTAATGGCTAGACCAGAAGAAATGATGGAAGCTGCTAGATATTTTGAACAGAAACCAAATAGTCAAGATAAAGCAGTCATGTTATACCATAAGGTTTGTTCTTTATCATCATTCCATGTAGAGGGGGCTATTATGGCGCTGGAGGCATTGTGTAATAGTTGATTAGGATAGGACAAAAAACTAGAGATGGCTTCAGCTATAGATTGTACATAGTTGGTATTGAGGGTCATTTGGAACAAGTGGTCGTTGAAAAATCTATCAGAAAGACTATTATCATTTAGGTCTTTGGATATAATTCCAATGTTTGCAGCTGCTCTGGCAGGTCCAATTTTAAACTTAAGCCACTGTGCTAGCCAACTACTTGGCAATTGATATCTTCAGTAGCACACAGAGATCAGTGATGATGGAATAAAACTCCACATTTCATTTTAGGCTGGTAATTTCTCTAGGGCTACAGATTTAGCCTTCAGAAATAAAGAGTTTGGTGCATTACAACATATATCTGGTGATTTAGATGAGAGAGCTGATCCTGAACTATTACAGCGCTGTGGTGATTTCTTCTTAGAAAATGGACAGTATGACAAAGCTGTTGATTTATTAGCACTTGGTAAAAAGGTAGGCCTGGTCTTGAATTATTTCTTAATGTATGCTTATCTTAAACTTCTCTTAGGGTAATACCAACTGTTCTGGTTTTAAATTCTTGGTATGAAAATTTTGAATTTGCTTGGATCATGATTAAAAAAAAAACAACTCTTGCAGTGGTTTGCAACCCCAATTGCATCTGTATTTGTTTATGATTTTTATACCTTTGTGTCAGAATATTTGTCAGTATGCACCAAATCAATTCAAGTTTTCTAATATGTCTTAAGAGAACCTTCTCAGAAGCATTATGAGAGTTTTGCGGCTATGACACCTCAAGAGAGTTTCCTCAGTTGGAATTCAGCTTTGACAGTGTTGTCCCCCCATTAAGTCAGTCTGCACCTGTATCCCCAGTCTTGGGAGGCTGGTGCAGCCACTGAATTCTTGGTGCTTGAAAAAAGCAGCTGGATAAGATCTGGCTAGAGTGCTGTTATAAGGATCACATTGATGCACTGGGGGAACGTGTATTATTTAAAATGTATGATATGAAATCTTTATTTATATGGGCACCAAATTTTGTTTTTTTCATGGTTCATCGAAA
Organism: Lottia gigantea; assembly: GCF_000327385.1. Taxonomy (NCBI): domain Eukaryota; kingdom Metazoa; phylum Mollusca; class Gastropoda; family Lottiidae; genus Lottia; species Lottia gigantea. The sequence goes on along the minus strand of NW_008711162.1, from coordinate 273,713 downwards.
GTTATTGGGCACTAGTATTATAGTACTAATTATAAGTTTATTGATTTGTCTTTCTGAGCATGGACTTGATTAATCTCATTGTTTCCATATCTCATTATCATGAAACTATTGTTTGTTAATACACTTTAATTAATTAACAATAGACACAACTACAGATAATAAACTTGAAGAACCAACAAACAATAATCACAGAATCTGTGTGCAATTTTTACATTTCATCAAATTTGATTTTTTACTGTAGTATTGGGATGCATTGAAAATCTGTATGGAGAAACATGTAGAGATGACAGAAGAACTGTGTGAGAAACTCAGTCCTGAGAAAGATGAAAATGAAAACAATCCAGATGAAAGGAATAAGATATTAGAGGCTGTAGCAGAAGTCTGTATGCATCAAGGTGCTTATCATCTAGCAACTAAAAAATTTACTCAAGCTGGTAACAGAATTAAGGTGAGTTGAGATTACTTCATTTTGTCTTTTTTGATTTTGGCTTTTACTGACTAATTGATGAGTAGGCATAAGTTCCTTTGATATTGACTGCAGTTGTTTGGATATTATGTGCTTTTAATTGCATATATAATTCAAATATTGACAGAACCAATGATTGTTCTTCGATATATCCATCTATCCCTGATATCGTTATGACCCAATAAACACTGAAAAATTTATAACACGCCCCCTTAATTGCTAACATGGGGGGGGGGGAGCTTTTGATTGACAGATACTGATATTGGCTATTTGTACCATTAAGAAATAGCGAGTTTTATATGAAAAGATAGCCTAATGTAAATATAAGGAATGAATCTTGTTATAGGGTAATTAACGCTGGTTTATCATGTGACAAAACGTATATCACCCGCTGCTCAAGGTCATTTGTCTTGTCACATGATAAAGCAGCATTTATTTCTCCATAACGATAACAAGATCTACATTCATTCCTTAAATAATGACAAAAGCATTTATTCACTTCTGGTAAATGTACTTAATTTCAAACTGTATATATTGTTTTTCATCAACATTTTACATTTTAGTATTGGACATTTTTCTGAATTTCTCACTTGCTAACCATTTTCAGGCTATGAAAGCATTATTAAAATCAGGAGATACACAAAAGATAGTGTTTTTTGCTGGAGTATCAAGACAAAAGGAGATTTATATCATGGCAGCTAATTATCTACAGTCTTTAGATTGGAGGAAAGATCCTGAAATTATGAAGAATATCATTGGATTTTACAGCAAAGGAAGAGCATTAGATTCTCTTGCAGGATTTTATGATGCTTGTGCTCAGGTAAATGATGCTTTTTGTCAAATTTGTCAAGATATCTGAAGAGCAAGAATTCTGCAAAAGATGGGAAAAAGATTGTGTTGAGAAGTTTGATTAATACTCAATACAAAGCCTTTTAGAGACTGATTGTCTGAGTAAAGTTAAACAGTTTTTTGAATTTTTCCCATTATTTTATGAGAATTAAAATAGCAGCCTCAAACTAGTACTGTAATAGTCTTACAATGTCTTTACGTTGATAAAAATATAATCATGAGCACACATTATGTTTTCAAAATTTGTTTTTACAGAGGACAATTTTCAGCCAAAATTTGTGTCTTTTTTGGGTTGAAATTTCTAGGAGAGAAATGTGTTTCTTTTCAATGTAAACTTACAAAAGGCATTCTAAGACTATCAGTACTGTTTTGAGGCAGATATTCCAATTCTCTTAAAAAATATCCAAAAAATTTAAAAAAAACTTTTCAATTTGCATAGACAATAGAGGACAGTAGAATAGGGCAATATTACTTGCATAAAAATGTTTCAAACTTTTGGGTCCTCTTTTGGACACAAGTTTCAACAACCTGAGGATTTGACTTATTTGCACTGATGTAGCATAAGATAAACTATGTTTACTAATTTCTTCTTTAACTCTAGGTTGAAATAGATGAATATCAAAACTATGATAAAGCTATAGGTGCTCTAGGTGAAGCTTATAAATGTATGAGTAAAGCCAAATTACAAGATGAAAGTCTACAAGAGGAAAGATTAGGACAAATCAAACATAAGATGAATATCATTAAGAAATTTGTTCAGGCTAGAAGGTTAGTTTTAACTATTTTACCATCTTAAAGAAATACATGATTTTTTATCTCACCTTTAATGGTAATCAAGACATGGAACTGTCTGTGTTCATCATTGACTTTTTCTTTAATAATCATTCAATTAGTTTGTATCATTAGAATGTCCTTTGATAATTGAACTGTCTTTGTTAATCATTGAACTGTTCTTGTTAATCACTGAACTGTCTTTGTTAATCACTGAACTGTCCTTGTTTATCATTGAACTGCTATTGTTAATCATCGAACTGTCCTTGTTGATCACTGAAAAGTCTTTGTTAATCACTGAACTGTCCTTGTTGATCACTGAACAGTCCTTGTTAATCATTGAACTCTCCTTGTTAATCATTGATTTGTGTTTGTTAATTGTTGAACTGTCCTAGTTAATCATTGAACTGTCGTTGTTAATTATTGAAATGTCCTAGTTAATAATTGAACTGTCTTTCTCGTTCACTTCACTTGCAGTTGTTCAGATCTGAAAAGTTAATATATGAACTGTCTTTGTTAATTTCAGACTTTATGATGAAGATCCTGAAGAAGCTGTCAAAATGTGTCAAGTGATAATAGGTGAATCTGATCGTGAAGGTTCTATAAGATTAGGTGATGTCTATAGTTTTATGATTGAACATTATGCTAGGAAAGAAAGATGGAAGGCTGTAAGTATACTAAGATTTGCTATTAAAATCACTTATAGCATAATAATATACTCTCATTAGTGACCCAAAACCCTTAATTCTCATGATATAACATGGTTACATATAAATGAAAAGAGTTTAGAAGAACCATTGGGTCAACTTGGAAACAGAAGTAATTGTTGTTTTCAGTGGCATTGGAACCTATAGCTCCTGATAGTATAGCAGACGATTCCATCTATCTCGCGGCCTTTAGGGCATGCTACTCTACCTTCTGGATTCTTACATTTCAGGCTTACGCTGCTCTAGAGGAACTTAAAACCAAGCTACCAGTAGTGAATCCAGCTTATTATGTGGATATAAAATTAATAGAAGCAATACACAAAGCTTTAGACATACCATTGAGTCGAACTATCAACACCGAGAAGCTGAATGGGTTCCGAAGATCGCCTGGTGAAGATGATGGTGATTTTGTGGAAGAAGAAGTGGCAGAGGAAGTTATTTGATTTATTTTATTATTGTTATTATGTATCAACTGTGATTATTTAGTTATTATTTTCTGCACATTCGGTATGTGTGATTTGACCACATTCCTCAAACACCAAATAGAGAACTGTCATTATCAGTTTGAAATCTTACAAAAGATACACCCTCATTTGTTAGGTTAAAGGGATTGTAAAGAGGTTTTCTAAATTTTTTATATGTATTGAAGACACTGATAGCATCAATTTACACCATTCCAATTTCCAGCGAGATGTCTTTGGTTCCTGCAATTCCACAAAAACTAAGTGTTTGATGATGTCACTAATCACGAAATATGCTTTATTACATAAGGCCCTTCGCGATTTAGTGACATCATCAAACACTTAGTTTTAGTGGAATTGCAGGAACCACAGATGTCTGATTGAAAATTGGAATGGAGAAAATTGATGCCACCAGTGTTCTCCATACACATAAAAAATTGAGAAAACCTCTATACAATCACTTTAAGGTTTTTTGTTCATATCTCAAATCCATTCCATTAAACTAAAGACATGTCAGGTATATAAGAATTTGTAGTCATAGCATCCGTCCAACAAAGATTGTCACAAATTTTACTTTTTCATTTTCAAAGCTTTATAACATAGATTTGTTAAATCCTTGGCTTCAATCTTTTAAATAAAACTTTAAGATGAATTCAGGTAAAGATTACTTAATTTAAATTTTATGTCCGTCCCCTTTTAAATAAATTTTGCTAAACTTGCCTTTTATGATCTGATCAAAATCTATGAATTCCATCCAAATTTTACATTTTAACACCAATATATCAGAATCAAAGTGCTTTAAATTTTCCATCTTTTATAGAATCTCAGTATTTTTTTCAACTGAATATACCATTTGATTGAACAATTGTACTTGGAATTTTTTAGCTGAGCTAATCAGTAATAGTGTTCACAGCTCATCGTCAAAATTTGAGCCTTCAAATCCATGTGTGTCCAAAAATTTTTTTTATCATATTAGCTGTAAGTGATATTGAGTGTTTCTACCTATGCATATTAATGAAGTTTTCATTTAAAATTAACAGTAAAATTATATCTAGTAAGTTTTCCATAGAATAAGATCTGAAACATCAGCAGCTAAGTGGCATCAAATGTCATTACTGGTGGTCACCTATCATACCATTAAACAAGTGAAATACCCCTTTTAATGCTTATCCACAATGCTTAGTTTATCATATGGAGGGTAATTTAAGATATCTCATGATCCCAGTTTACTTCATAAAAACAATCTGTTTATGCTAATATCCAGGATCTACATAATTTGTTTATTTCCTTGACCGAGAAATTTCCACACTTAAAAGAATTGTAAAGAGGTTTTCTTGATTTTGTATGTGTATCAGGGACACTGATGGCATCAATTTGCACCATTCCAATTCTCAACCATATGTCTGTGGTTCCTGCAATTCCACTAAAACTAAGTGTTTATTGACATCACTAATCACTAGGGCCTTATACACATACACAATTTAGCAAACCTTTTAACAATCCCTTTAAAACACAAATTTTATTATCTTTTCAAATATATCTTGGTTATTGTGCCTTTATACAATGTTGTGAAAAAAGGTGAAAATTGATGTGAATTTATGCCAAGAATACCGTCCGTTATTTATTGTATATTTTGTATTATTTATTTATTATTTCTTCATTGTATAATATTTATCAATTGTCTATATTTATTATACTCTTCATTTATTTTAGTCAACATAATTAAACCTAGGATCCTTTGTCCTCTATATTATTTTATCTCATTTGCCATTATATGATATGCAGAACTTAAAGAGATTGTAAAAAGGTTTTCTGAAATTTTTTATGTGTGTCGGGGACACTGATAGCATCAATTTGCACCATTCCAATTTTTAGTTAGACGTCTGTGGTTCCTGCAATTCCACAAAAATAAGCAAAGTATGCCTTATCACATATGGACCGCTGCGATTAGTGACATCATCAAACACCTAGTTTTAATGGAATTGCAGGAACCAAAGTAATCTGATTTGAAATTGGAATGCGGCAAAATGATGTTATATCAGTGTCCTGGATACACATAACAAATTTAAGAAAACCTCTTTTAAATCTCTTTAATGAACACTTTTTTTTAGCATTCATTGAAAGTAGGAGAGATGAACAATAAATGTGGACTCTCAAAGAGGGAAGCAGAGCTCAGAGTGGTATTCGTTGGTCAAGAATGATCAGAAATAGTCCATAACGATGGTAAAGATATATCTATGATCAGACGATATTCTTACAGTTTCTAATCCTGTGATAGAATCCAAGTGA